>NW_007729572.1:138910-141291 GCF_000696425.1 Galeopterus variegatus
TTATCTCAACCCTGACAATGGCCTTGTGGGGGTGGTGTGGTTCCCATTTTTCCGACATGAAAACAGAAACTTGGAAGCAGTGGTGTGCTACAGCTGGCTTGTGCTGGCTTGTGAGAATCATCTGTTAAATTTTTAGGAATTTACTGAGCTGGTTGACATCACATAGGTGGCTTGAAATTGGCCACGATGGGAGTATTGAAACTATAGAAATCTGCAAAGCTGCAAATCATGGGTTTTTTTTCCTCTGGGAAGTTGGTGGTTAAACATTTACCTGAAGTCCTCAGTGTTGGGTGGGGGTAGGGAATGTTTAACTGATTAAGTAGCTTGCCCATGGTCTGTAGCAGGAGGTCACAGAATAGAGAGTCAGACTTCATTCTCCTAATTTGAATCCCAGGATTCCTTCTGTTTTATCATAATAGGCTGAATTAATTATAATAAGGCCATAACAGACTTTTTGGCTTTTGAACCCGACACACTGTGAGCTTATTGTTCTGAAGAACATCAGGCAATGTGGACTCTTGTCCGAGTGTGAGCCCACAGTACCCACAGTATAATGCCCACCAAACTGATAAGGTATCCTGAGACCAAAGAACAAAGCAGTCAACTGCATATGGTTTACAAGTTGTTTATTATTATTATTATTATTAATTATTATCGAGGGTCATTACTTACAGGGATCGGGCGAAGTATTGATCCATCTTAGTGCTGTGCAGTTGCTTTCTCCACATTCCTGGGAGGAGTTGAGGTTTATAAGGGACTTAGAGACAGAAGTGGAGCTATGGCAAAGAGAGAAAGGCTGTGGAAGTGCAAGATTCCCAGGTGCTCTTCAGCCTCCCATTGCTTATCTTTGGCGCTGCAGGTGTCACTCCCCTTATCTTGCAAGCATAGCATACTGTTCCTGTCCCTCTTTCAGTTGTTAAGCAACTTGTGCAGGGGGATAATTGTAACTATGGAAGCCAGAGCCCCAAGACCACAAGGATGCAGTGAGTTCTGACCAACATTCCTACAACACTACTTCCTAATTTATGACAATATTAGGCCTGGCCAAATGACCTCTGTTTTGCTGCCTCTGATATTAGAGGATAGACCTCTGTATTTTGGAAACCTTTCCCAGACCAACACCTGATAGTATTACTGTGAGTTTAAGAAAATATATCCATGTTGAGAGAGATTTGGGAGTAGATGTCTGCTGGCTTTTGGTCAGCAGCTAGTTGTCCAAGCTGGCAATTCTGTTTCTTTGTTTGCTTCATTGATACATTGCCTCTCCAATACAAGATGGTTGCCACAGGCCCATGTATCATGTTTGTTTCAAGACAGGAGGAAGCGGGAGAGAGTGGAAGAAGAAGAATGCAGAAAGGGGAACGAACCTGTACTGTCTCTTTAAGTGTAGAAAGCAAAAGCTTCCCTAGATCACCTGCACTCAACTTCTGTTTCCTTCTCATTGGGCAAAAGTAGGTCACATGAACATCAAGTGGCCTAGGGAACTTGGAAAAGTGAGGTTTTTTGGAGGAGGGGTGGATGGGTATATAACTCCCTAAACCAAATTGGGGTTCTGTTAGCAAGGAAAAAGGGGCAATTATTGTTGAATAAGCGAAAGCCTGTAGCTATTCCATAAAATGAAAACACAATTGAGTATTAGCCTAATAAGAACAATTAAAGACCAAGACTATTCTAGGAAAACGACAGCCAGAGCCCCTGTGAGAGTTCTCCTGCAAATTCCCCGTGGCTTCTAATCACTGTTTGTTGCTAACAGGCTCTTAGAAATATTAGTTGTGTAAAAGGAGATTCTCCGTTCCATAACCCTGCTTGTATTTAGTGCCATTTTACATGAAGTTAGATAAACTGCATGGCAAATCACATCAATCAGACGAATATGCACATTTAATTACCCTGCTTTGTCTCATGACCGACACTAAACTGGCATTTCAGCCAACTCTCCAGTGTGAGTCTCCGGTCATATGGGGACCACTGAGGGTGTGTGGATGGCTCAAAGCAAAGTTCTTCCTCTACTAGAAAAACAACTTGCAACATCTTCCTCTTGTAGGACAGTACAGGGGAGTCTCACCTGCTTTAAGGTTTAGATTCTGAAGTCTCCAAGTGATAATGACAGATAATCTACATTATTCATAGTAAATATCTCTTAGATCACTCGTAAAATACAATATGCCTTGTCTTGTGTATGCAAACCGCATACATATATATCTACAGATTCATCTCCCCTTTAATGTGTCCTCCTGAGCATGGGCCCAATTAATGGAATAACAGATAGGATCACTCATGCTATTTTAAATGTTATTCTCTCTCTTCCCCTCCCTCTCCCTTTTTTCAAGTGTGAATAGTTTAATTCTGTTGAGTTAAACGTGGATATGGGACCCCACCAT
>NW_007729572.1:141979-185585 GCF_000696425.1 Galeopterus variegatus
ACCTATACTAACTGGTAGGAAATTCCTCCTCTGTGCCAAAAGCTTCTAACCAAGCATATTCCTGCTCCCATGAATCCAAGACCTTGCTGTCCTCAGCAGAGGGCTCCATCCGTTGGCAGGAGGCAGTGATGAAACATGATGGAAGAGGCTGCCCCTCTTCAAATCCTGGCTCCTCCCCTGACTGCTGAGCAGCCTCAGCATTTCTGGGCCTTTGTTTCCTCAGAGGTTTGTGAATTTCTACACAATGTCATCAATAACCTGGCAAATGGACACAGGAACCACCTAGAAGGATCAAACACCAACTATTTATGTTTACTTGATTTCCTCTGATCCCACCATTAAAATTTATTTATAATGACTCGGGGAAGAACTTGCCTCATGTACATCTTTGAAATAATAGTGGGTAACTTGTTTGATTCAGCCTCTTCTACAAATGCTAAAATGTAACAAATATTCTGATTAGCAAATAGTTAAGGAATGAACATGAAGTCTTAAAAATAAAGTTGAGACATGGGCCCCTTTGACCAAACCACTGCAGTGGAAAGGAGCCATGTTTCATGTTTGTAGCTATTTTAACCTTTTGTTATTTATAGATAATTGCTGGATGAGTGGTTTTGTTTCATCATCTGGGTTCCCTTTGAAGTTTCTGCTCATGGGGGACTGTCACATGTCCTCATTCCAGCAGCTTGAAAAGGATGTGGCCAGGGCAGAAACCAAGAAGTCAGGAATTTCATCTTTTAGGTGACAAGGCATGACTTAGGGCAACTTAGGGCAAAGCAGTTAATGGTTCCAAATTGCCATCTCCTTTCCATTCAAGTGTAATCAACACAGCTCTCAAAGAATCTCACAGGCAGGTTAGAGAAGAGGTAATCTGCTTGAAAGCTCTTTCCCCAGAGTCCAGTTGGCTCAGTTTTCCTCCTTGCTTTGTTACAATCTCTGGTCACATAGTCCCTCCTCACAGATGTATTTATCATCAGCCAACATTATAGTATTTATTCATTTGTTTGCTGTTTATAGTCTGCCTCTTCAGCCAACATAGAAACTCCTCGAGGAAGCTCTATAATCAGTGTTTTGAATAGTGCTCGGAATGTGGAAGGTGCTCAGTAAATATTGTGGGATGAATATTCCAATATCCTCATTTTACCAATGATTTACCTCTGTTGCTGAGAAGTAAAGGGACTAACCCAAAGTCACACAGCTGGTTAGTGGTAGACTAGGGGCGAAACACAAACGACTAGCCAACCAACCCTTCAATCAAAGATGTGGTTCATATCTTAGTCTAGATTGCTCTAAAAGTTGAGCTGCAGAGATGTTTGTATGCAGACAGTTTACTTGGGAATGGATTCCAAAAAGCAAGAGTAAGGAAGTGGTAGAATGGGACAGGCCAATCAGAAAGCATTCCAGAGTTGGTTTTTGCTCTAAGGGGCTGTCTTCCATCTCACCGGGACCCCCTCAGGAGCCTTATAAAGTGCATTGCAGAACTCTCCATGTGGGAAATGAAGGAGGGAAGAGTAATCCATCACATCCAGTCTCCACTGACCAAGGGTAGGACCAAGGGTTGTGTGAGTGCTGAACCTCAGCTGTGTGTGGCTTCCCTCGAGTAAGGTGCTGACCAGGCGCACCTGTGCAAAGCCAGCCAAAGCTGGCTTAGAACTGGTCACCTCAGCAGCTGCCGGGGCAAGGGAGGGGGGACTGAGAAGACTTGTGGTAGCTCCTGAGAGCTGTCCCATTCAGTTCACGACTTCTAGGCCTGAGAATTTTCCCTCTAGCATTTGTGCTCCATGCCTTGTGGTAGCCACTAAGAGGAATTAAAGCATTTTGCAAAGTACTTCATTCACTTCATGGTGCAATGAGCTATTGCAACTCGGAACTAAGAATATTAGTTCTGTAGACTTAAAGAAAACTTGAGGTAGGCACAAATGGCTCCAGAACCAAGCCAATTAATGACTTGGCCTTGCAGTCTAATTTCTAATCCTTGAGCAAGCACTTAGAGTAGAGCCAGACACACAGTAAGCTCATCTGTCTAGGCCGCTGCATAGCCATTTCTTCCTGGAGGTCTTATTGCCTCCCTGAGGTCTGACCAGGCAATGAGGTGCTGTTCCCTGCTACTCTTGGTTCCCCTAAGTCAAAGTTCTGCTCCCCACCTCCTACTCATCAACTCTAGCTAGGCCCACTGAGCAGGGAGCAGGGATACCACTGCCTTAGGGGTTCACCAATACGTGTGACCCATCATGAATGCTCTGCCTAGTTGGGAAGCCTTGTTCTTAAAGCACATTTTCCACTGAATCTATTGTCTCTGTTTTTGGAGCCTAAAGGCTTTTGAAACTCAGAAGCAAGGAAACACATTCTGTTTTCTCTGCTTTCTACTGTCACATTTTCTCCCAGAGCAATGAGGCATCCTGGCCTAGCTTGACTATGAAGGAAGGGCCCCACAGGAGAAGGAAATGCCAGGATTAGAGGTAGGTTGTAAGAGCGCACAATATTGTAGGCATATTATCTCACCATCTTTAAGAGAAAAGTTGTTTTGTAAATCTAAAGAAATATCAGGTCAACTTGTGTCTTCCCTCTTTGACCAGAGCACATGTATCACTGTGATTGGTTTTCCTTATCAGCCTCCGAGAGGGCAGGGCTATGTCTGTCTTGCTCACTGCTGTATCCCAAGTGTCCAGCACAGTTCCTGGTGACAACAGGTGCTCCATCAATTTCTGTTGATAAACAGATGAGGTCAAGGACACACACACACACACACGCGCGCGCGCGCGCGTGCGCAGAAACTGGTACTAGTGTTAACTTTACAGGGTTTAGTGTTATGTAGTGGGGATAGGTAGGAACCATATGCCTAATCTTTCATTGCTATTTTTTCAACATGTAGAAAATCAGAAAATAACCCTGTTATGAATCCCATGGGAATGTGGGGATCTTTAGTCTGTCTTCCTTCGGAGGTAAAGTAGCCTGCATCACACTGTTCACTCCCTTGACCTGAGCTGTGTCACCTCTGGTGTTGAGCTTGCTATGCCACATACCTGATGCGGGGAGGCAGTTACAGGTACATGGTAGGTGCAGAGCCTGACTTAGATAGACTCTCTTAAGTTTTCTTGGTCTTAGATTCCTTTATTATGAAAGTCCCCCAGTGTTTCATTTTAACTATTATAGTTGTGGACTAAAGAGAAAAATAATGCATATTTCAACGTACTTGGACTTCTTCCAGGATGAGACATTATTTAAGCTCTGTCATTAGTTATGAGATATGATTTCTGTTTGCTAAAGCTGTTAATTCTCATAAAGTTAGTTCTGGTCTGAGTTTGACAGCACAGCCTGGCTCTGTGAGGAAGGAGCCAGCTGAGCCATTTCTTTGTAAAGCTTGTTTTCTAACGTGGCAGCAGATGTCCTTTGGATGCTCTGGCTTATGGCTTGTCCAGCAGCCTGGTGATTGGTTCCAGGGGCCCCAGAGAGGCTGATCTTGGCAGTAGAGATAAATGCAGTCTGGATGTAGATGTGGAAGGTGGTAAAATGGTAAAACTATTAGCCTTTGTTACAGCTAAGATGACAACATTTTGTTTGGGAAACTATCTTTGAAGATAAAATCCTTAAGTTAAGCATAGGAAACAAAAAGGAAAACCTTCAGTGAATTCCACAGCCCTCTGCTGGCCCTCATCATATCTGAAGGTATAAATAGATAAAGTTTAAAGGTTTTCTTCCAGCATGTTAATATTCTATGAGAAGAATAATTTCCCCAGTGGCCCACTATGCCTTCCAGGCATGTTTTGTTGTACTGCTGTAACTTGCAGCTACATCCCACAGTAGCTTTGAGACAAGCAAAACAGTTTTGCCTCTCCCCCTTTTCCCCAAGAGGAGTGTACTGGTAATTTTCTAGCATGTGTTAAGGTTTTATTTAACTGGTGAATGAGGGAACCAATGGGAAAGACATAAAAACAGTTTCCTCAAGGTCTTGCAGGAACTGTCTGTGTGTGTGTGTGTGTGTGTGTGTGTGTGCATGTGTGTGTTTAGCAAAAGAAAAAAATACTAGGTTAGATACAAACCTTCTGGTTAACCTTCTACAAGGCAATAAAACTGTAACTCCTTTGTAATACTTTTTGGGTAATTTTTCTATCAAGCTACAAAAATTTAATACAAGTCGTAGAGCCCTATTAATGTCTGCAAATTACCTTAATTTCACAGGACTGCAAATTCTTGTGCTTATCAGTTGTGGACTGCTGGTCAAACATCCTATGACAACAAAGTCCCATTCCCTAAGAATGTCAGATGAAGGTGGAGTGGATTTGTTGGAAACTGCTCTATTACCTGACTACTCAAAGAGTAGTACTTGGACCAACAACACAAGTATCACAAGGGAGCTTGGAAGGCATGCAGAATGCCCTACTCAGACCTTCAGAATCAGAACCTGCATTTTAACAAGACATCCATGGGATTCGTGTGCTTGTTAAAGTTTAAGATGCAGTACTCTCGAATGATATTTTAAATGTCAGGCAGTTGCAATTCGTTTTTACTCTTTCCAAGTTTGAGGTATATTTTCCTTCCACACACCACATGAGAGGTCTCACCCTTCAGGGTGATCCACTGATTCTAATCACTGGCCCTAGAAGGACTAAGTCCTGTCAGCCAGTTCCCTGTGGTAGTTGTCTTCTCCTGCTTCTGGAGGAGGCTGCTGAATTAGGGTTTCTGTAGGAGGCCATCGGGGTGCCTCGTTTGGCCCTGGTTCTTCCACTATATTGTATTAACCTCCACTGAACTCATGAGAGGAGGCATCACCACCCCATTTCTCAGAGAAGTGCCCAAGATCTCAGGACTAGAAAGCACAAAGGTGAAATTTGAAATTAGGCATGATTCCACACTCTTCTTCTTGCCATCACGGAACCTGTGCAGCTTTCTCATCCGATTGTTCAAAGGTCCTTCTGCCTCTAAAATTTTTGGATTCATTGATATATTGAACTCATGACCTTCATTGCTAATTATAAGGAATCCTATGATAATTATTAAGAATCAGCATCATCTGAATACGGATGACTCAGCACCAGTAACTGACTCTGGAACCGCTCCATACTCTTCGAGTACCCAGATCCCAGTTCTAGCTCATTATTATTACAAGTTTTCAAAAGTAGCTCCTCCCACTTACTTATCTGCTTCTCCCATTTGAAACTAACTTCTGTGAAAGAGGATGGGGTACTGTGTCTAATTCTGTGCTAACATCCCCAGAAACTAGTAGAGTCCTTTATGTATATTTAGAGCTCAATAAATACTTATTGAACTAAACTAAACCAGTAGACATGCAACAGGATTAGAAAGCCCTCCAATTGTAGGATTTAGTTGTTCAAATCAATATCTAATATAAATAAATCATTATATATATATCCATATATTTATATTCATAAAATAAAACTACTATTTCATTGCGCAGTGGAGGATTTATTTCACTTATTAATTCTTTCAAATGGGCAGGAGTCTTCTGTTTCACTTTTCCCCACTGGAGCCAACTGGAGATGCTCAGTGGAACAACAAATCTGAATAGAGGCATAGTGGTAGGAGAACTGAGTGGCGATACGACAACCATTGATCTGTTTACAAATGATAAATAGTTTCAAAGAAGGAATGTGTACGTTTGGCATAGAGTTGATTTAGGTCAGGGGTTCTTAACTAGAGGCTGTTTCAACACCCCCACGGAGCATTTGGCAATGTCTGGAGACATTTTTGGTTGTCGTAAGTGGGAGGTGGTGGTGAAGGGGGGCACCTAATACGTTCGTATTGGTTGATTGTTTGGCTTTACACACATGACCTCTGACACCTTCTGCCTCTCTACAACTGAATAAAGAGAGTCATTGTCTAAAGATGACCAGAGGCACCACAAGTCTCACAACTTCCCTCTGAGACAGTAATGGGCATCTCACCGTATCTGTCATTATCTGTTTATGTATATGCTCATCACGCATAACCAGACCATAAATTCCTTGCTGCCAGAGAACATATCTCTTTCTTTATTGCACCCCATTGGTCACAATTTCCCATAATTCTACCTTAAAACACGTTGACACTCAGGGTATGATAATGATGCTTTATTTTTGGAATCCAAAGATTAGAACAACCAGAATTTGAAGTGCCCACAATTGTCCATTCTCCCACAATTCTGGACAATTAGTATTCATGGTACTTGGCATTTAGGTTTGTGTTCTTAGGGTCAGGTTTATGTAAGTTTAGGTATTTAGGGTTAGATATAGGAATTCCTTAAGTTCTGTTTTCTTCTTTGATTCCCTGGTTTGTGAGGATGTTGTCTTTATCTGGGGGATAAAATGGAGACTTCACTCATAAGAGAAACAAAAAACAAACACAAAAGCTGCTCTGTTCAGGTAGATAATTTGTGTTTAGTAAGGCATGATGAGAAGTTGATATTGAAATGTTTTTGACAGAAGGATCAGTCATACATAGGCTTTTGACATATGCAGAGGATGTGCTTGGTTGGCATTTAACACCTTAATTACCTAGACATCTTCCCACCTCATAGTATGTCCCCCTTCACCAGAAGAAGCCACTGATGTCTACACCAGAAGGAACATCAGAAGAACACTTACTGTTTTGGTGCTGAGTAGTGAAATGTCTTGTCCATACCAGGAACACTTGAATTTTAAAACAGGAGCTCAAAAGAATGAATTACTAATAATGAGATTTCAAATATTCAATCATTAGGGTGGGATTGACTTTGAGGAGCCCTTCCTCAGTGTTCAAGTGACACTGTGTGTACACATAAGCTGATAAAACAGGTGCCCCAAAAACTTCAGGTTGGAGTCCTGTGGGAGGATAATAGCATTTTTTAAAATTTGTGTTTAAACTTCTGTTCTTATTATTTCTGTAGCTATCAGCTGGAAACAAGTTCCTTGAGCTTCTAACAGGAGAGAAGACAGCTTTCAAGGCTGTTTGATCTTTGCAAGCTTGCATCATCCTAGGAAGCTTAATAATAGATAAATGACAATACAAATAATTTAATTTTATTGCTATAAGAAATTATTTTTCTTTGGGGCTCTTTCAGGTCAGGAGTTTAAGTTCAAAAGCAGTACAGAGAATGCGGTTTGGAAAGTCCACAGTATCTCTGATGGTGGCAATATTTACTAAGCACTTGCTATGTGTCTGGCACAATTCTGAATGCTTTCCACTTTCAAATCACAATCCTATTAGTAGGTTACTTTTTCATTATTACCCTATGTTATAGCTGAGGAGGCCCTAGGTCACAGCAAGTAAATGCTAGAGCCAGGACTTGAACCCCTGCTGCCAGGCTGCAGGCTGCCTCTGCTGTTCTCAGGGAGTTCTCTCACTGAAGAGGAGGGCTCTTGCATGGTGGAAAAGTAAGATAGTTTGCTAAATATGCTAATACAGCTCTTTCTTTCTTTCCAGGTTTTGGAGGTGCCCTGGGTTACATTTTGGGTGCCATAGATTGGGCCCATCTGGAACTGCGAAAACTGCTGGGCTCAGAATTCCAGGTCATGTTCTTCTTCTCTGCCTTGGTGCTCATTTCATGTTTTATTATTCATCTGTGCAGTATCCCTGAAGCCCCACTTAGAGATATTGCAAAGGACATTTCCCCACAGCAAACCCTCCTGGACCCTCCGTTGTCATCAAACAGAATGTACGAGTATGGTTCTATCGAGAAAGCTAAAAATGGTTATGTAAACCCAGAGCTGGCAATGCAGGGAGAAAGAAACAAAAATCCTGCTCACCAGGTAAAAAGGCAAATTCTTTTTTCTTTACTTGGGGAAAGTATTCTTGCTCTTGCTCTTTATCCTTCTTTGTTTTGTTTGCTTGTTTAACATAAAGAGTTTTTGAAGTTTAATTGAATCTCTAAATCCCCAATAGCTATTATCTCTTAGAATTAAAATTTTGCACCTCACAGAAAAATGTGAGCATTTTCCTCTGGTCTTCCTGTCTCTCACTCCTTTCAGAGCATCAAACCAGAGAATATGAAGCCAGTTATGAAAGGTTAGACCATAAGAGAAGCCTGGAACCATCCTCAGGCAAGAAGAAACACCCTCTTAGATTAGAATTATAAATTACAAATTTCTTCCTCCAAACAGCAGCATCCTCAGGTTGATGACTGGATTGAGCATGTTGAGTTTGTGCGTCATGAGTTGATTGGATATTCCTTTTGTCCCATTTGCAGTGAACTGCACACTGAATGCATTAGCTTCAAAAAAATTTTTTAAACCTCAATTCAATGCTGAAGAAATGGGAGCAGAAATGGCCAGAGAAAAGACTAGAAAAATGCTGACCAATAGAGTACCTACTAACCCCCTAGGACTATTTAAATTAAAATTAATTAAAATGAAATAAAATTAACACATCAGTTCCTTAGTTGCATTAGCCACATTTCAAATGCTCAATGGTCCCATGGGGTTAATAACTACTGCACAGGACAGTACAGGTATAGAACATTTCCATCATTGTAGAAAGTTTTATTGGACAACACTGATGAAACAATTGTATCTATCTTCAAGCTGATTTTAAATGCCAACACCTCAGGGACTTAGTACAAAGGGATTCCTTAATAGACAAAGAGATTATAGAAGATCTGGGACCAAATCTTGGTTCCTCAAGCTGCTGACCTGTGTTATTTATTTAACAAATAAAGCATGTAAAAGTGCTGTTTAAACTTTACATAAGTATATAAGCATATTATAATCATTATTTATTCAACAAACTACTTTGGGTACTGAATATATGCAAAGCACTGTACTAGATATTTGGAGACCATAAAATTGGCTAATGTCCAGTCCCTATGCCCAAGAATTTACAGCCCAACAGAAGTCATGAGCCATTTACACCATTATTTATAATCCAAGGTAGAGCATGGTAAATGCTGTAAAAGCAACGTGTCAGTTCAGATCTTCTGGAAAGCAGATACCAAGATAGAATTTGACACATGAGCGATTCATTAGGGAAAACATCATGGAAGATAAAAGGGAAGAAGCAGAAATAGGAGGGAAAAGTCTTCATATTGTGATGCAGATCAAACACCTGAGAAAGGAGAAGAGAAAGGAAGGAGGATAGGGCAGGAAGCCTCTCAGATGCAGTGCAGTTCTAAGAAAGTTTCAGCCAGGCCATGGGGAGTCCTCCAGCCAAAGTTGCCTCTTAGAGGAGTCTCAAGTCCTGTAGGAATGGGCTTGCACTAGGACCCCTATCTTGCTTAGTCACTGGTTGGCACAACCAGGGAAAGGGTGACCTTCGCAGGAACAGGTGGTGAATCCAGACAGATGGCAGGTGGGGCTGTCAGTCAACTGTGCTTTCTCCAGCAGGGGATCTAAACGGCACATTTCATGTTGGCCGCCGGCAGCATGATGACAATTTCTATTAGTTTCACAAGGCTGTGCCTAGGCAAACTGGAAGTCTTCATGGAGGAGATTACCTTTGAGTTGTACCTTGAATGATGTTTAGGATTTGAATAGGTAGACATTTGGGGGAAAAGTACTCCTGACAGAGAGAATAACATCAGCAAAGCCATAGAGATGAAAACAAAAGGAATAAAAAGCAAGAAGCAAGTTTGGAGGAGGTATAAGTTGTACAGTAGATCATAGAGTTTCTAAAGTTAGAAATAAAGTTAGGAAAGTAAATTGGAGACAGATCTTGGATGTTTGTGAATGCCAGCATAAGAACTGAAATTTTATTAGGTAGATGATGGGGTCCATCAAAACTAGTGGGGTAGAGGACCCCCTGTTTTTGTTTTTTGTTTCTTTGAATATTAATCTGGCTGCTGACTATAGGAGGCAAAGAAGTACCCAAGAGGATATCATAATGGCCCCAGATAAGAAGTGATAATGGGGCCAGATCAGGGAAGTGGCAATGAGAATGAAAGAGAGGTGAAGTGTGAGAGGCATTAGGGAGGTAAAGTAAAGCACAGGGCAACTGGTTATACACACAGAGACTGAGAAAAGGAGGCATCAGTGAGTTTATTCCAGCTGGGAGTGGGATGCCAAGGTGGACATGACTGACAGGTAGGAGAAAAGGTAGGATTTGAGCTCAAGAAACAGAAGAGTACCATGAAAGATTCAAAAATGACACCTCAACAATGCGAAGTGATTGAAATTGCCAAAGAGAGGTAGAGAAATAAGAGGACGGGAGGAAGAAGAGGTGACAATGATGAAGTAAAAGGAAGTAAAGGAGAATCATGTGAGTGGCTGCAAATCTCAGTGGAGAGAGTGGTCAATAAAGAGGTGGTAGTGCAAAGCCTGGGCACATGCCTTGGATTTGGTGATTAGGAGGTGGTTCGTAAATGCAGGAGGTTGTTTAGAAGATTTGTAGTTTGGAACACAAGTTGTAAAGGGGTTTGAGGGAAAAATTCTGGCAAAAATTTGGGGGCGGCAGTGAGTATTGTGTAGATCAAAGTTGCTAAGGACTACCAAAAGGGTTGGCTAGTGAATGGGGCAAGAGCTTTGGAAGGATCAAGTCAGAGTGTTAATCATGTCTCCCAAATGAGTGAGGATATAGGAGACCCAAATAACAATGGCTTGTACAAGACATAAGTTCAGTTCTCTCCCCTATAAAGGCCCAAATGGATGGTTCTGGGTTGATGTAATGATTCCACAAGACACCTGGAACCTTTCCCTTTTGTTGCTCTTCATTTTGAACATGGAACTTTCATTTTGAGGTCCAAGACAGCATCTCCACTGATCACTGTTATGTCTGTACTTTGGCCAACAGGAAGAAAGGGAAGAACATGCTTCTTTCCTTTAGGGACACAACTCAAACATTGCAAACATCACTCCTGCTTACCTATGTAAGTAATTGGCTAGAACTTAGTCACGTGGCCAGACAAAGCTGTAAGAAGGATGGGGAATGTAGCCATGAGTTGGAAGACATGCACCCAACAGAAACCTTTCTCATAAGAGAGGGAGAACACATTCATTGCAGCTCTATTTACAACAGCCAAAATATGGAACCAACCTAAGTGTCCATCAATGGACAACTGGATAAAGAAAATGTGGTATATATACACAATGGAATACTACTCAGCCATAAAAAAGAATGAAATTCTGACATTTGCAGCAACATAGATGAGTCTGGAGTTATGTTAAGTGAAATAAGCCAGACAAAGAAACAGAAATATCACATGTTCTCACTCATAACTGGCTGCTAGGAAGGAAGTTGGGGCAGGGAGGGAAAGAGGGAAGAAGGACTGAATGAAGGAAAGAAAGAAAAGACCACAACAATACCATGAACTTTCAGAAGCAGAGAACAAACCTAAGGATACTAGAGATGGGGGGAGGGATGGAGGGAGGGGATGGAAAGTGGTAGGTCTGGCAAAGGGCATAAAGAAATAAGTAAGAATGAATATGCTAATGATAAATTTAAAAATTAAAAATTAAATTAAATTGTTGGCATATAAAGAAGTGATTAAGAGTTTGTAGCCAAAAGTTGTAGAATAAAATATTTTAGTGATGTGAGATGTAGTTATTAATAAAAATATTACGCTCTCTTTCTGAAAGAAAGAAAGAAAGAAAGAAAGAAAGAAAGAAAGAAAGAAAGAAAGGAAGGAAGGAAGGAAGGAAGGAAGGAAGGGAGAACAGGTACTGGGGCCAGTTGTTTGTCTCTGACCACTCACTAGCTCCTCATCTTGGTGGCTGTGTAGCCTTTGGTAAATTAACCCAGCTGAGCTCAGGTGTTCATCTGTAAATGTAAGGTAATTGCTATCTCTCTTACAGATGATTTCTAAGAGTCAAACACAATATTGCAGGTAATAAGAGTTAAATACAATATTGCAGGTAAAAACACCTAGCCCAGTGATTTACAAAGAGTTGTTACATAAGTCTGATTTCTATTTAAAGCATCACAAAATAAAAATTAAGATCTAGGCAAGTTTGGTGTGCTAGGACAGAAATGATTTTAGGTAGTGCATTTTTAATAATTTAAAAAAATGAAAAAAATGGGTTACCAAATATTTTCAAATTAGAGCAGTTTTATTATCTTCATGTCTCCTCTGTCTTGCCCTCCTGGGGAATCACTGGGCGTTTCTGAAGACTTTATGGCCTTCCCAATCCCCCTAGTGCAGGGGCTCCTGCTCCTGATCTGCCTGTTACGCTGAGCAGTCCTCTGTTGGAGCCATTCACACTCTGTGCCCGTTTACTAACTCGTCTGTGTCTCCTCCACCACATGGGGTGGGAACGCCCCGAGGGCAGAGGTGGCCTCTGGTCCCTCCCAGTTCCTGGCGTAGGTTTACCTCAGCCTGGGACTCAAGAAGCTGGCAACGAATGTTCCTCTCATTGTTCCTTGAATGAATGCAGCAAAACCAGTCATGTGAAGTACGGCTCTTGCTGGAATTTGTTTGGATGAATAGTAAGAATTATTAGAATCAGTCACACTTTGTGTGTGGTTCATTCCTTTATTCATTTTTTTATTCATCTAATAGCTATTAATTACCCCGTGCCAGGCCCCATGCTGAGCATCAGGAAACTGTAGTAAAAAAGACACACCCTGTCCCTGCCCTGCAGAGTTGTCATCTAGCAAAATGTGTTTTACTTTCTTAATAAATGTTTAACTTTTGAGCAATTTTAGATTTACAAAAAAGTTGCAAAGATAATAGAGACAGTTCACGTCTACTCTTTGCCAGCTTCTTCCTAATGTTAACATCTTACATAACCACACACAATTTGTCAAAATGAAGAAATTAACACTGGTACAATACTATTAAATAAACAGCAGACTTATTTGAATTTCATCAGTTTTTCCACTAATGTCCTTTTTCTGTCAGGATTCAGTTTAGGATACAGCATTGCATTCAGCTAAGTAGTCTAGAATATTTGAAAACTGCTTTTTTTCAATGACATTTTAAGAAAATATTTTTGCTTCTTACAGTCAGTAGAAAATCTGATTTCCATTTATTCAATTATGAGTATGAATAAAAGCCATAAATATTAGCTGCTAGTTATAAAAGTCTATAAATAGCTTTCTCAAGATTAAGTGCTCTCTCAAGTATTGTTTGCTCTATTTATATGCTTAGCATTTTTTTCAAAATTAATGCAAAAGTAAACTTCAACATTTCTTGTGTTTGAATTGGCAAAGTGCTTACTTAAGTCGGGTCTGCTGAAAGGAGGCCTCATTATAACAACCAGACTGCCTTGGGGTCCAATTTCTACAGTGTTCCACCTGGCCTTCCACCACACCACCTAAAAAGAGGGTACATTGGAAGAGAATAATCTTCTATTCATCTGATTGAACCTGTAGCTCTCAGGAAGAGTGCAAGGAGAACTAAGAGGTCTTTGGGATGAAACCTTCATTTGTTCTTGATCACACAGCACATAGAGAAAATATGAAAATTTAGGTCTCCTGAGACCTGGGCTCAATCACCTTTTCCTACAGCTGGCTACCTGGGGGAGGAAACCTGACTCCCTGCCTCTCCTTGGCTGACACATTCAGAACTCTGAGATGATTCGGAGATTAATGAGACTGGAGCCCTCCATGGAGCAATGCTGTAAGGCAGCAAGGGAATCATGGAATATGCGTGCGATGGCACCCACATGATCATTGAAAGATGTGTGTGTTTCTAAAGATTTATATAAAACAATATATCAGGTAAAACACACATGCATATGCAAAACAATGTCCTCTTTTGGAAAAAAGCTACACACATACAAAGAAAAGTGGAAAGAAAATAAACCAAAAATGTTCATTGAAGTTGTTTTCTCTGCGTGATAGGCTAACAGGAGATTTTAATTTTATTTTTTTAAAACCCTGCAATATATCCAAAAATTCTATAATGGACATAAAAAATTTTTGAATAACAAAATGATAAAAAACTAAAAAAAAAATAATGTGATGGTTTAAAGAACAAAACAAGGCACTGTTTTACTAAAGATAAGTAGATATCACCCCAAGAGATTATCAGCCTCCCTGATTGCTCCTCAAAGAGTCACCCAGTATGGGGAGTCTCATCCACTCAGATGCTATCTCGAGGATCAAAGGAAATCAGGTGAGTAGAAGCCTTTTGAAAGTCACAAAACCCTCCACACTAGTAAGAAAATAAATGTGTCGAATACAACAAAGTTTCTGGTACATGCCATACACATAACACTGTAGGTTCTGAAAGGTTTTGTTATTTGGTTTAAAAAACAAAATAAAATAAGAATAAAGCTTAGGGTAACAAATCTTAAGCTGAAAGCCAAGCATTTGGCACTTCTCTTCCAAATGTGCATCTTGGGAGATCTCCCCCCTGAGCCATGGAAGTCTATACTTTGTCAGGGCCAGGGCCAGGGCCAAAGTCAAATTTGCAAGCCAAATCTTTGCTTTCCAAAATGAGGGCTGCTGTGCAATTTGAGAACTGAGATTTTTCTTTTTAATGGCAAGGGGCTGAATTATTTCTGGGTTTAAACTGGATCCCATAAAATGTATCTCTAATTTCTTCATGCCATCAGTTACTTCCTTCGACATTTAAATAGTCTCCTTTTGAGTGTACTTGTGTGCCTGTTTCACTTATAAATCCATCGCCGTCCAATCTCCAGCTGGCAGTGGCACAAAGTAAATGCAATAAAACCACTCCCAGGGGAGCAGGGCCATTGAAAGGGCGTTACCAAGAGAACTAATGAGTCAGGGGTAAGATGCCCGCTGAATTTTCATTCTGAGTTAAAGTACTCAAAGGGGCTTTGAATATTTACATTACCAGCTTTTACAGAAATACTAAGCACATTTTGAAAGCTTACATTTATTTTTGGAAGAAAGGAA
This sequence comes from Galeopterus variegatus, assembly GCF_000696425.1. NCBI lineage: Eukaryota > Metazoa > Chordata > Mammalia > Dermoptera > Cynocephalidae > Galeopterus > Galeopterus variegatus. The sequence continues at coordinate 156,689 of NW_007729572.1, forward strand.
ACTTTAGGTTAACAATGAAAGCAGGCTGAAAATTGTGTATGAGGCAGGAGCATAAATAAGTATTTGAAATGAGGCTGAATACTTGCAGGCCAGATTCAGTTTCTCAATTGCACAATTTTGGAAAGAGGGGAAGGAAAATAAAGATAAATCACTTAGCCTGAGGACTGAAAAGCAGGCTGTTATTCTTTGGACTATACCTTTGTCTTTTTTTTTTTTTTTTTTTTTTTCCGTGTCCGGCAACGGATTGCAACCCTCAGTGTTGCCCCCGTACCGGACCAGGGACCGGCAACGGGATCGCAAGCCTTGGCGTTGCTCCCGCGCCTCGCTCAGCCAGTGAGCGGGAGCCGGTCTGTATGTGGGATCCGAACCCTCGGACGGGAGCGCCGCCGCGCTTCCCAAGCGGCGCACTATCCAGTGCGCCACCGGGCCAGCCCTGGACTATACCTTTAACTGATTCTTTGTGTGGTTGAGGAAAAAGTAGTAATTCTGCACCATAGTTCTATTATAATCATCACTTATTTTGACAGGTACTATATTCTACTTTGAAAACAGTTATTTTTCCTAACTCCAAGGAAATGCCTATAGTTTTACCGATTAAGTATCAGAAAATCAGTATAGACATGGTTAGTGGGTTAAATACTACAAGATTGATAAAAAAGAAATCAACCTATGTATCAAGCCTAAAATGAGTAAATATAATTTTTCACAGCGAAGAAGTAAAAAGCATTATCATATAAGGTTACGAGATATAAAACAATATGCTGTTATAGTTAAAATAGAAAAGCGCAGGAGACCATCTTATAAATAAACTAGCCAGGACTCAATTTTATTATTTTGAGATTTAGAATAAATAAAAATCTGACAAGAAAGACTCATCACTCCACCAAGGTTGGTGTTCATAATCTCAGGGTCTTCAGGGCAGCTGACTGCTTAATATTCCTGAGGTTTCTTCTCTTATATGACAAGATGTTAGAGGCTGTCTCATTCTTTGTATTTCAAAACAGTTGTGTCACTAGTTTAAGTTTTTCATTCTCCAAGATTCCTACAACCAAAAAATTGTAGTCTCTAGTTTTAATATAATTTAAATTTAAATTAAGGAATTTGGAGCATATGTATTCATTTTATAGATGTGTGTGTATGTACACATAATATGTATGTGTGTGTATATATATATTTAAGTTCTACATTGTTCTCATTCAGATTCAACATAGGCCTCATTTACATGTGTCAACTATTGGAAGAATCCAGAGAAATAACCTGGGAGGAGGCAGCTGGCCAAGAGCAGGAAGCTGACTGGCTCTCTGTATTAGTTTTCTATTGCTGCGTAAAAGATGACCACAAACGTAGCAGCTTAAACAACTGTCATTTGTTATCTCACAGTTCTGTAAGTCAGAAGGCTGGGTGGGCTCCACTGGGCCCACTGCTCAGGGCCTCATAAGGCTGACGTCAGGTGTTGCAGAGCTACATTCTCATCTGGAGACTTAACTGGGGAAGAGGCTGCCACTGAGCTCATTCAGGCAGAATCCAGTTCCTTGTGGTTGTAGGACAGAGACTCCTGTCTTTTTGCTAATTGCTGGCCAGGAGTTGCTCTCAGCCCTAAAGGCCACTCTCATGTTCTTTCCACATGACCCCCTCCACCTTCAAAGCCAGCAATGCTTGCGCTTTGAATTGGTCTGATTTCCCTTCTGCTACCAGCTGAAGAAAACTCTCTGCTTTTCAAGGGCTCATGTGATTAGGTGAGCGTCACCCAGGTAATCTCCCTTTTGCTGAACTCAAAGCCAACTCTTCAGTAACCTTGATTACATCTGTAAAGCCCTTTGCCATATACCAGAATGTAATCACGGGGGTGACACCAGGAGACAGAGATCATAAGGGTCATCTTGGATTCGGCCCACCATGCTCTCAATTCAAGAAATCTAAGAATTATAATCATCTAAGGGCTGGCTTAAATCTGTGGGCTTTATCCTCTTGCAGCAGTTCTGTTATGCAAAGGTAGGATGCTAGATGTCTCTTACATCTCAGCCTGAAGCTAGCACCGTTCCCAGACCTTTTGTCCTTAGGTCTGGGCCTAAAACTGCTAAGTAGCCACTCACACTTAACAGAATACCTCCTATGAGTCTACTCCATGGAAACCCAGGTGCCATGCCCAGGACAGGTGACCCTGTATGATGACCAACTGACATTTATGTAGCATGGCTCTGTGCTCTGGCTCTCGCAGCTGGCTGGGTGTCTGCGCTGAAGGTCACACTTCTGTTTCATGTTTTATTCCAGACTCAGAAGGCAATGACCATGAAGACACTGCTGAGGGAGCTGGTGAACATGCCTCCCCACTACCGCTGCCTTTGCATCAGCCACCTCATTGGATGGACCGCCTTCCTGTCCAACATGCTCTTCTTCACAGACTTCATGGGCCGGGTAAGGGACATATCCGTGCACACACTCATTGACTCACAAGCCAATTCTTCAGTTGGCACCTGTCAAACTTCTTCTGTGCCTAGGAAGGGCACAGTACGAGTGCAGGAAAAAGTACTGTCAAGGAGCTGGCTTACAGACAGATTCTAGAAGCATGCTCCTACACCATGGACGAGAGGACACTGAGGCCTACTGGCACTTAACCAAATACAGGGGGAAATCAATGTGAGCTGAAGCAATCATGGCAGGCTTCATAAAAGAGGCACTTATGATCTGGGCCTTGAAGGGTGGGTTGGAGTCGGAGAGATATAGGAGAGAGAGAAAGCACTCCAAGCGGGAATAGGAATGACGTGTGGAGATAGAGAAGCCTGTTGGCTGTACTAGAAGATGGGCAGCAGGACTGCCTGCATTCAACAAAAGAAGCGGTGTTAAAGACCCAGGGAAAGTTGTTTAGACTTGGTGCAGTAGGAATTGGACTTCCTGAAAGTCCTTGCCCAGAGGTGTGATGGGATGTATGGGGTGACTTCCATGACAAAATGAGCTCTGTGCCCTGGAAAGGGCCCCCTGGGCAGGGACATGTGCCCCTCAGGGGTGGGAAAGCAGAGTACATGAGAAGGGGCGCCTGCCACACTGCATTTGTAGTTCAACAGCCCAAACCCTCTCTTTTAGATTGTGTATCACGGGAACCCCTACAGTGCACACAACTCCACGGAGTTTCTCACCTATGAAAGAGGGGTCGAGGTCGGATGCTGGGGTTTGTGTATCAACGCCGTGTTTTCCTCACTCTATTCTTGTAAGTCTCTCTCTCCTAAGGTGTCTTCTAAAGGGCTCTGGTCTAGCAGAACTTGGATTTTATATTTTTATATTTATTTTCTGCTCTTTAAAATGCCAGATTTTTGATAAATATACGGAGGTTAGGAAAAACTATTCCCTTCAAAAGGACCCCATGAAGGATTGTTTTTCATAGTGAATTGTGGGTTACTTTGTACTGGGAGTCAGTGGGTTCTTGATCCAGGTTCTCTGGAAAATAAAAGGGAACTTTGTAAACAAGATGGTGAAGTGTTGGGTGGATGAGAAATAGAGTCCCAGCAGGTCATGTTCTACTGGTGGTATTTCATAGATATGCTTATTGTATTTGTAAATGACACAAATAGGAGGGATGGTTAATATGACAGGTGACGTAAGATGATCTTAGCTCGGATGCGCAGGAGCACTGTCCCAGGATTCAGAACAACTGGCTCTTCATCTCAGGTGCCAGCTTTCCATGGTGTCTTGCGCCTCTTCACCTTCCACTTACTTACGTTTTAGCTGTGAGGTCACTGAACAAAGGGATTTCTGCCTTTGATTTTTAATAAGTCCAAACCGATGTGCTACAACACTAAGTTTGCACGTAGCACATTTTACATCACACGGGCACACTTTGCACTTGCTAATGCGTATGGAAAACTCCCAGCTCCGTATACGTTGAATTAGATGGTAAGTCTGGCCTGAAAAATGTATGCAGGTCCCCTATTTGAAGTGGAAATTTGTCTCCTAATAACAATGAGTTCTTCTCACCCAGCTCTGCTTCTCCAGGGTTGTGGGGAGAATCACTGACCTTAACTCAGAGTTCTAGACTTTGGACAGGCCAAGGGGATAGCAGGGGGATGGTCCAGGTACATTAGAGGGAAGAGATGTCGTAGCACAGCAGGAAATGTGCCTCAGGATCTTTCCATGATTTAGCACAATTGGGAAAAGGGGACCTAATTTAAACACTTAAGGAGTTCATAAGTCTAATAATCATAAAACCACAAAACTCATTATTTTGAAATATATAATAATCAAATAATGGTGGCTTAAAGTTTACATTTCTTTAGCAAACACTTTTCTTCCCCTAGAGTGTATGAATTAAAAAAACTTCCAGGAGGAAGACTTCAAGTACATAAAATAAAATTGGAGAGTGTTAGACTAAAAGGGTCTGATAAATTATCCATCTCGATTCCTTTGTGATTTTAAGGGGTGAGGGACTATTTACTACTACCTTCATTCTTGTAGGAGGAACATATTTTTCTACACATAATTAGTATTTTAATATTGTGTCAATTTAACTTTTTTTTTTTTACTCCAAGAATCCCTGTTAGATACCATTCCATCAGTGTAGTTTGAGTTCCTGTATACCTTTCAGGGAGTTTGAAAATTAAAAAGCATGTAATTTTTAGGCTCTGTGTACAAAATAAAATTTTTATTTGAATAGTTTCCCAAAGATATATTAATGTGTAAATCTATGGGATCCCTACTATTGTGAATTTGAACAAAAATTTTATGTTTAAAATACCAGCCAGCCCTGCTCAAGGCTCTTTAGGGGCTCTTCGTGCTCATGGGATAAAGTCAAAGTGGTGAGCTTGGCATTCAAAGATTTTCACAGTTTGTCCTAATTCGCTCCCATACAGAGTAACTACCCTGGATGACCCACTACACAGACTTTCTCATCTCTATGTATTTGCACCTGCTTTTAGTTTCTTCTTTGACCCGATCTTCTCTTTCTACTTCCACCTAGACAACTCTTTCCTAATCATGCTTTTAATCCTAGCTCAAACATTACTTCCCCTGTGAAGTTGTTCAAGATTTTCCCCCTGCAACCCAAACCACCCTGGGCAGAGTCAATCATTTCCTTCAGTTACAGAGATCATTACATTACCCTCTACTTGGGACTCATCACATAACATCAGATGCAGAGCCAGAGTTTCTATCCATTTGGAGTTTGGTAGACAATCTGGGTGCTGGGGTGGGAGATGGTGACAGGAACATGTTTTCCAGCTCCTCTTGCAGAGCAAGCACATTTACATCATTAGAATAGCAACACTGAGTGCTAAGATATAGTCAGTTGTTCACATTGTACACTGCTAGTCATAGCTGGTGCTTAAATCTGTCATTTCCCTCCAAACCCAAAGAGAGGCACTGTGTGAAGATGTGACTACCACCGGGGGTCAGACCCATCAGAGGGCAAGGCATGCTTGGCCCTGAAATTTACCAACTTGTCTTTATGAATGAAGCATTCTTTGCCAGACTTTCAGTCTTTGTACTGAAATTATTTGTTTCCAAATATCTCTTTATCCTTCTTTGCTTTCTCCTTGGCTGGCCCACACACTTGGATAAGAGCATTTCGCTAATGAGTATTGATGATATCATTTAGGTTGAGACACCTTAGATTACATTTGCTGCATAAAATAATCTTTAACAAACAGAAACTGACCTAGTTTGTACTGCTTTCATTCTCAACTTTAACAACAGTCTTCCAAGCATGGGATGAATTTAATAGAGGAAGTAATTTTGTCTGCATGGTACTTCCAGAGCTATGTCTTCTATCACATGTCCTGAGACAGGGTTTACTTTCATAATTGATTCAAATGCAATACAAATTAGATTTCTTGTCTGCCAGGTGTAAATCCAATAATTACTTGGATAGTTATAGAAAGTTTCATTCTTGATTTGGCACATTTCAAGTATCTATCATTTCTTCCCTGGTTCATGTGTTCTAGTAGAATGGGGCACGTGAGAGATAAGAAATGTATGGATTAAAAACAACTAATTTAGAAAGGAAGACAAAAGATTTTTAGGGATTTTTTTTACTGTTGTGGAAAACATTGTAAAACATTTTAAAGCAGATTTTTAAAATCATTTTTAAAAGTTAGCTTTACCCTTATACTTGTATGAGCAAGCCAAGCTTACCTACTGGGAGGGGAACCTAGTTAAAAGGGAAGCGTTTTCAGCTCAGCTTGTATATGTTGAAATAGCAATGGCCACATTAATTGGACATCTTTTATGTGCTCAGCATTGGCCTGGGGGATTTCTCAGCCATTTCATCTCACTGGAGTCTGACAACAACCTCAAAGAAGGGTGTTCTTATTCCCATTTTTCAGATGAGGAAGCTGAGGTGTTGAGAAGTTAAGGAATTTATCCACCCAGAGTGAGAGAGCCAGCAATGGAGAGGCACCGGCTGCTATAGGGGCCTCTTACCAGTGTAGAAAGGGCTGACAAGTCAGGGAGGTGTCTGCAGATAACTGCATGTCCTTTACCTCCTTCTCAGGTTTGTAGGCTGCAGAAACCATGTATATCTTAGGTCAATCTGCAAAATCTGGTTGTTTAAACTTTCCCCAACTTGACTTTGGGTCATGAGGCCAAGCCCAGACCTCTCTAATCAGAATAACCCATACTATTCTTGCAGGGCTTGCAGCCCCAGGATTTGTTGGCTAAGGTGGGCTTTTTCACCACCTCTTTTGCATCCTTTTGCTATTTGGCTGCCTGCTAAACAATGCCTGGTCCTCCTCTATGGAAAAAAAAATCAGCCTAGAAAGGCAATTTTAAGCTGTTCTTTATGCAAAGGATTTAAAGCTGATTCCAAAAGCCAGCTGTTTTCAATCCACAGATAAGGAGGTTCTTTTGTTTCTGACTCTGTATCAGAGGAAGTCTCTTAAAAATGGGAATCTACAAAAGAAAGAATTGTCTGAAATTATTAAATGTTGTGAGGCATTGCCAGCTGTAATCTTTCCCTCTCTTCTCCCCACAGACTTTCAGAAATTTATGGTATCCTACATTGGATTAAAGGGTCTTTACTTCATGGGGTATTTGCTGTTTGGCCTGGGGACGGGATTTATTGGGCTCTTCCCAAATGTCTACTCCACACTGGCCCTGAGCGCCCTGTTTGGTGCAATGTCCAGCACTCTGTATACCGTGCCCTTTAACCTCATTGCTGAGTACCACCGCGAGGAGGAGAAGGAGGTATGTCACCACTGCACCTCTGCCCCGGGGGAACATCTGGACTCATCTGAAGGCTGGGGGTGGGGAGGATCTGGTAGGAAAGTGTAGAGCACAGCTGGAATATAAGCGTTCTTGAAACAGCAGCACTAAAATGCCCAACCATCTGTGGCCACAGGCTGGCACAAGCATGGCCAGCAGCCCAGCCTTCCCCTCCCTCCTACTCCGAACCCCTGTGCACCTGGTGAGCTGTAGGGTGAAGAGCGTTACTCCTTTTGTCTGATTAGAGAGAGGGGGCTGGGCAATGCTGAGAAACCAGCCCACAATCACACAGAGACAAAGAAAGGAGGACCCGAGTCTTCTGGCAACCTCTCCAGAGGTCTGTCCCGTGCACCTGCGGAATTTCTGAATGCAAACAGTGAGGGTTCTCCAGTCCCCAGCCGCTGCAGAGGTGCGTGGTGGAATTTCCGGGAGTTATGGGTTGTGGGCAGGAAATTCCTGTGCAATGTTGCCCCTAGGAGTCCTGCTTTTAGCAAGTGTGCAGGTAGGAAAGCTGGAGCCATGAGTGGTCAGCCTCGCCAGGCTGCCCTGAGGGGAACCCTCCCAATCTACCCCTTGGAACTCAGACTAGCGAACAAGACCCTAAGCAGTCCTTCTGAGAACACTAAGCTGGGTATTTCTGCTCCAAAATGACCACTTCTTTTTATCAAAATGTGCAACTTTTCCCCAATGAAAATCGGCTTACAGTTTCTTCACTGGAGCAGTGATGTGAAAGCTAAAGAGCGAACTTCTAGTTTAATCCATCTCAGCATGAAACTGCAAAAATACTGAACACATGTCCATGTGTCCAGCCTTCTTTTCCATCATTTGATCTGGAAAAAGCAGCAGGGCAGAGTGGCACCAGGAGTTAAAACCTTTTAAACCAGAGTTGTAGCGGTCCTTGTCCCCTGGCAAATGTAGTCACCAGCATTTTAGTGCATGACAGGGGTTTTGCTGTTAAAGACATACACATCATAAGAACTGTCCCTCCAAGGAGAGAGTTCCATGGTAACAAGGCAAAAACACAGAAGGATTGAGATCAAGGAAATCTGGTTTCAAACCCTGCCTCCTTCACTTTAAAGCTGTGTGACACTGGGGATGTTGTTCATTTATTTATTAAATAGCACTTAAAATGAGTTCATTTTTAGATGAGGTAATATATTCACATGGTTCAACAAACACAACAATATACATAAATGTATGCAGTGAAGAGGATCCTTCTGTGATTTTCCTAACTCCCGCCAGCCCTGGCATGTTACCACTCTTACTAGTTTTTCATTTATCTTCTCAGTATTTTTGAATGAAATCAAGCAAATAGGAATCTTTTTTCTTACTTTCCCTTTCTTATTCAAAGGATGATATGCATTTTTCTGCACAATGCTTTCTCTACTTCATAGTATAGGAAATCACCGTTCAACTCTTAGAGACTCAGTTTCCTCATTAGGCAAATGAAACCCACTTTATAGGGTTGTTGAAAATGAAACAAGATAGTGTATGTAACATGCTTAGCATAGGGCCTACCTAGCACCTGACAAAGACTCATAAAATGGTGGCTAGTATTATTATTGTTATCATGGGTATAATGATGAAAATATGCGCATCTAGGGAGGCGTCTAGGTGAGAATAAAATAAAGGAACATATGTAAAAGAAGCTTGCACAGGCTTAGCACATAAGGAATGCCCAATAAATGGCAAAGTTATCAACCAGTTCAGACCAAATATCAATATGAACCAAACATTAACATATTAACCAAATATCAACCATATTTTGAAAGTTTGAAATGCTTTTTTTATGTTGCTTCTTTTAAGTATATCAGTGACTCAAAATCTTTGTGAAAATGTTTGAATTTTTAACACTAAGGAAGAAGAATGGGATATTTATTGTTTCCACTGCATCGTATTTATTGACTTCTTAGGAAGAGATAGCTTCACATATATTAACAGTTTAACCCTCATTATGTGTTAATGGAATTTAAGGCTCTGTCAAAGGTAGAGAAGACAGCACCAGGCAGGAGGGTGGAGCTTCCTGGTAGCCCTAAATCAGGGGTTGGCAAACTATGGCCTCCTGGCTAAATGTGCCTGCCACCTGTTTTTGTACAGTCCATGAGCTAAGAAATCCTTTTAAATTTTAAATAATTGGAAAAAAAATTCAAAAGAAGGATAATATTTTGTGACAAGTGAAAATTATGTGGAATCAAATACCAATGTCCATAAAGCTATATGGGAACGCCAATTTGTTTATGAATTGTAGCTGCTCTTGCACACAATAGCAGAGTTGAGTAGTTACAACCAAGAAGACCCTGTGACCCACAAAGCCAAAGATATTTACTCTCTGGTTCTTTAAAGAAAAAGTTTGCTGACCTCTGCCGTAAACGACAGTTCCTTGTAGATCAAATGCTGTCCCTGTGCTTCCCTTGCAGAGGCAGCAGACCCCGGAAGGGGACCTGGATGGCAGCAGCAGAGGGAAGGGTGTGGACTGTGCTGCCCTCACCTGCATGGTGCAGCTGGCTCAGATCCTGGTTGGAGCTGGCCTGGGCTTTCTGGTCAACATGGCTGAGAGCGTCGTCGTCGTGGTGATTGCGGCCTCTACAATGTCACTGATCGGCTGTTGCTTCGTGGCTCTTTTTGTTAGATATGTGGATTAGGTCAATAAAGGGACATTGACCCTAACCTCAGACTTAGGGATGCACATGGCATCTGTAGCTCTGCATCTTTTTGGTCTGACCATCAGGTGCCCCGTGTTGTGATTTCAGCTGTGGTCATCTGCCCTCCCCTTACTTTCAGCCAGTCCTCTGCACAACAGTCCCCATATTTCACGTGTCATTTGTCTGGGCTACACCTTCATGCACTGGTGGCAAAGGGTAAGTGTGGGTGGCAGGACCTACACACACCTTCCTCACTGTATCTCAGTGCAGGGTTAAGAGAGGCAGGCTCTGTTTTCCATAGGGCATTTTAGGCCTTGATGAACCTGAGAAGTAGGCTAATTCTATATATGATGCTTGGACTTACTCCATGATGTGATTTATTTTTTGGCCAGAGGTGCATATGTAGTTGGGGAATCATATATTTCATCAAATTCACAAATACTCAAAATACTGCTGATGATTTGTTTTATGATATTAATTTATTCATATTTAAATTGCTCATTATTAATTCCTACTAATTTTGATATCCGCAACAAGTCTGCATAAACATCTCATGCTAGAGGATTTACAGCTTTAACACAGCTCATTTCATTGACAGTAAAAATATTTCTCTCTAGTCTGCACCCTTGTTTCATCCTCTGGAGTTGACATGAAAGTCTTTCAAAAAACAGCCTCCGGTTTCTGCTATGATCTTCTCTTCGCCAAGCTAAGCAGGTTTTCCTTTAGCCATACCCCTTCAATTGCTTCTCACATGCGAGGTTTTCAGCAGCTTCAAAAGACCGCCTGGTTTAATAGAAAGAACATGAGCTTTGGAAACAGGCTAGCTTTGAATCCTGACTTTACCCCTCAGCAGCAAACTACTTAACCTCCCTAAGCCCCACTTGTTCATCTGTACATTTGGGGTAAAAATTCCCATTTCTGAGAGTTGTGGTGATTAATAATATGTAATATTTATGGAGTGCTTACCATTACTCTAAATGTTTTACCTGTGTTAACACAGCAGTCTTGGGAGTGGGTGCAGTGCTATTACTGATCTACATTTTGTAGATGAGGAAACTGAGGCAGGGAGGTGTTATAGAACTCATCTGAAGCCACGCAACTTGTTAGTGGCTGAACTGGGAATTGAACCCAGGCACCCAGGCTCTGCTGCTTCCTGTATGAACAGCACTTAGGCTGGTGGCTGGCACGTGGTCAATGCTCAGTGAATGATAGCTAGCTATTGTCACCACTGTTAAAGGCTGAGGATCCTGTCCTCCATCCCTAGATCTCCTCCAGTGTTTCCTAAGTGTTTGCTTGTATAGCTGCAGGTGTTCCTGACCACTGGAGAATGGAGATTTACCACTATGTTTTAGAAGTTAAAAAAATTATGAGGTTCCTATCCAACTTCATCTAGAATCTGGTAATGTAGTCATTGCCTCAGTTGAATTTCTAACTGACCAAGACCTTTGGTGCAGGAAGAGAGTTTGGAGAAAGGAAATGAGCTGCTTTTGAGAACTGGAACATTTGGGATTTGGGGTGCTGTTTTTGTTGGCCTCATGCACAGTACAATGGATGGGTCCCGTAGCATAGCCAGGCCCTGCAGTATCAGCTCATTCAGGTCCTGAGAAGAAGCATGCTCTGGTGGTTCTTTGGGAGTCTTTGGGTCCTCTTTCACACAACTGCTGGGAGGGTAAGGGGTACAGTCCCACTCCTAACATTTGCAGGGTTCAGGAGCTCACGGTCCATAGCCCGTCTTCTTCCCTGCTTCTCCCAGTCTTGTCACTGCCCAGCACTTGTGTGCACTTTGGCACCAGCACATCCATAGCCTCCTACACCCCTCCACCTTCCACCACCCCTACAAACAGCCACTGTTAGCCTCCCCTCACAACTAAGGAAGCACAGACTCAGCAGAGTGGTTTGCCTTCTGGAGGTGGACTCAGGAAAGACCCATGAAGTCCTTGTAAATAAACTCAGGACCATTTGGATAGGGAATTCTGAGGTCTCAGGTAATGAAGCATATTGTAGAAAGTCAGGGGGTGGGGAGGCACAGGCTTTAGCTAGCCTTGTGGGAAGGGGCACAGCTGGAGGGGTAGGGCAGAGCAGGCTCCTGTAATGATGAAACCCAAGGCAGGGGCTCTGGCTGACCTGGTCTGAGGGCAGTACCGAAGACCAGTAGCCTAACATCACAGCTGGAGAGTGGATCCATTGCCATTCTATGCAGCAGCCTCCCTCCCTTTCCCAGTTTCTCCAAGGGTCTCAAAGGGAAGCTGGGTCCCATTGGCTCACACTCACTCTGTTCCTCCTGCGACTGCTTGAGTTTGCACATTGCTGCTGCAATTCTTCCAACTACCTCCTTTTTGTTTAATGAACCTGCTTTCTGCTGCTATCTGGTTATCACACCTGTGACTGGGGCAGTGCTAGAGCTATGGGGCAGGACACCTGGAGCAACCCTGTGGATATGGCCGCTTTTGGTGTGTGTGTATAGGGTGGGACAGAGAATGGCAGAGGTAGGGGTATTATGCTGAAGCAACTGCTCCTTTCTGCCCACTGCTCACCCTTGTCACCTGCAGGATGTGTAGCTTCCTTATCTGATGCTAGGCACTCTAGGCTCCCGCAGTTTCTCTCACTCATTCCAGATCCCTGGTCCTTTCCTGGCCAGGCTGGGCTGTCTTGTCAGACCTGAGACTGCTATTGTTTCACTTAGCCTCCATGCCTTGCTTCCTCCTCTCCACACGGGCGCATCTCTTTTTCTGCCCCCTGCTTCTGTTAGTAAAATCACTCCCAAATGAAATCATCTCATTCTTTTCAGGGAGCATATGCAAAACTATCCCATCTCTCCCTGTCTTCGCCTTCCCCTCCGCCCCCCATCATCCATCCTGGAGAAGTGAGGTTATGACTAACTTAGAGGAGAGAGCAGGGAAAACACCTGCTGCCAACCCCACAGCGTGGGATGATAAGGGGCAAATGCTCAGAGGACCCCAGGTCACACAGTTCTTGGATTGCAAAAGAAACAGCACCAAACCACATCTCTTGCTTCCCCTATCTGTATTTGGCCTCTGCAAGGTTTAGAAATGGAATCATCTGTAGAGTTCAGTATTTATTTCCTGACATTTCTCCAAGGACTGTTCTGGTGTTTGAAGATTTGGAAATCAATGGCTAGGTGAGCTGGGAAGGTGACCCACAGCTGAAGGCCATCCTACCTACACTCCCAAGAAGTCCGACACTAGTCACCACTGACCAGCCACAGGGAATGGTCTTTACTACAAGTGAAGCTATTTTTAGATGGAGCATTGGATAGGCTCCTGGGCTGAGGAAGGGAGCTACAGCAGGCATTCTCTCTCCCTCTCTCACACACATATACACACACACACTCAAATATGCAAATGCTTTACTCATTGAACCCAACTCCATAGAGGTTTGAATGAGTAGGTAGAATCCAATTTTGAAAAGCCTTTAACTACCTTTGGGAACACAAACATTTGTTCTCAGTATACCAATGACATGCTTTCTCTGGGGGAAAAAAGCCCCATTTCCAGACAAATAAAACAAATGCAGGGACACATAAATACATAAATTTTCAATAGAAATCCTGGGAAATCCCACAGGAGAAAGGGAAGCCACACTGCTTTGCCTCCTGCTTTCTCCGCCATGCATCTGACATTCCAACCTCAAAGCCTTTGGTCACCATATTTTTTCAGCTTCAGATGTTCTCTCTACCTCCACACCCCACTCCTGCTATTCCACCTGTCTAAATTGCACCTGCATTTCTAGGCCCAATTTAAATACTGCTTTGCCCAGGAAGGCTTAGATCCCCCAGCAAGATCAACCTCTCCTTGCTCTGTCTTCCCATAGCAACTTCTCTTAGCTTTACTGTGATCTTCAACTCATTGCACCCTGTCATATCTTGCTTGAGTTCACGGCTGTCGTCCTTGCAAACGTGGAAGTCAGGGATGAGTCGGGTTCATATACCTGATGGTGGGGCACACCACAGGCACTCAGAAAGTCGTTACTGATTTTAAAAGATTTAACCATTTCTTTGTTGAGCCTTTTGTTCTTGTAGTAGACAGAAGTCTTGGTCTATGATCCCTTCTGATGTTCTTAGAAGCCCTCAGCTTTGTACTTGGACAAGGTGACACTTCTTACAGCACTTTTTTGTGAAGACCTTGCCTCCAACCCATTCTCTTCCCTTTTTCCAGTGCCCATAGTAGCAGAAACACACAATTCAACATACTTTCCTAAGAATTCCGAGCTACCCACTCATTATTTTATTGTCAAAATCTAAATGGCAAGTTGCTTTAATAAGACTCTCTCTCAGTAAGATTCTAATATTGGTGTTATGAATTGGTATTCTGCCATGCTACTCCTTGTTCTTTCTGGTGTTTACTTTTTCATTTATTTTGCATTTGGGAGACACATTTCAATTTTTGTTAGCCCAATTGTTATTTAATATCGATATCAATAAGTTTTCTTCTGAAAGGGCAAAAAAAGACAAATTTGACTACTTCAAAACAAGATCACTATTCTGTCTTCTAAAAGAGCTAACTTCTCAAGGCTGCTTGGGATTGAGTTCAGACAGCTTTTTTGTGGCAAGGTATGAGTGTTTAGTAATTGCACTGTGTTGTGTTACAGAAAGCAGGACAAGGAATGCTGGGACTGTAGACCTCACGTTTTGAGCCTTAAATCTCAGACACTACAGGAAATTTGCCACAAAATTACTAAACAATTCTACGGTTCAAGAGGCTATTTAAACAGACATATTTTTCTAATGATTATTTATTGTATTAAAATAACCACACCAGTAGGTGCCTGCATTACTGGTTTCTTGACCCCAAGCCAAGTGCCCGAAGAGAACAACCTCCGTCAAAGCGGGCAGATGGATGGGCAGATGGATGTTCACTCCCACTTCTCAGAGCAGCCTCAAGAAAGGTCTTTGAGAGGATCTTAACTCCTTAAACTGCTGTGACCAGAACAGAACTGTCATGAGAAATGTGAGTCACTCTTCAGAGACAGCTCCATAGACTGTCTGGAGGTTAAGGAAAAATTCATCATGCACACTCAATGTGCAAAGCGCTCTTTAATAAAGGGAACTTGACTAAGGGAGTGTCCTGTGGGAGCTCTTATCTCTTACCTTCTCCTGTCAATAATATGAACAATAAGGAATCCCATACCTGAAATTCGGGTGATTCCCTCAGAACAGCTTCTCCAGTACTCTCTTCCCTTTAGGACAGATATTACTTGAGTCTTCTATTCTTTTTCCCACCCCACACCTCCTCTTGAAAGATCAGACCCCAGCTTCCAGAAATTTGTTTTCCAGAACCCCCCTGCACATTTCAACAGCATTTCTTCTATCTGAGCCTACCAAAAATGTCACTGAGCCATCCCTGTAGTCTCCGGTCAGAGTCTCAATCAAAGGGACATCCCAATTCCCAAAGGGGGAGGGGCTGCAGAAGCGCCCCCACTCCCAGTAGAGCTTTACAAGATGCTCCCGGGCCCAGCTCGCCGGCAGGGGACCTGGAGGGCCCAGGCTTCCAGCGCACCGCACCCAGGGCTCCACTTGCTGCTCGGCTAAGTGAGCACGTGGGCCCCTGTCTGTTTTAGAGTTCGTAGCCTGAAGAGGTCCCTCTATTCAGCCCCTCTAATCACACCGCGTCCGCTCCCTCCGCGGCAACGCCACTACTCAGCAAATCGCTCTCCCTCGTTGGTGACAGGCGTCTTGCCCTTGGTGAAGTCTGAGCTCAGAGGCCAAGAAGATCGTGGCACGCTCAGCGCCTGCCGGCTCACGCTGTCCGGGATAATAAACGATACGATGGCTCCATAAGAGGTACCCCTCCCCTGCCATTTCTCCTGGGGACGACCAAGATGGTCACTCTTTTCTCCCAAGTCCGAAAAAGATTTCTTCCGTCCAGACTCTAGGCTCCTGGGGCAACCACACGAGTCAGACCTTGGCGTCGCGGCAGACTCGGGTGTAAAGGAAAGGTCTTGTGGGCGGCTCCCCCGGCTGGATGCACCTTGAGGGAGGGCCCTTTCAAGGGCTCCATAAAAGTCGCTGGGATACATGCGTCGGGTCATTCGGCTGAGTCCCACTCCCTGGTGCTCCAGTTTCTCTCAGTTCCTGATGCCTCTCTCAGCTTCGGGGCGACCCCAAACTGCCCAGCATGGACCGCGTAAGGAGAGGGTGGGGGTGGGGAGGGGAGGCCGGCGGCCTGCACCTGCGGGGCCGATCTCTGCTTCTTTACCAGCTTCCTTTCTTCACCCGAATTCGCAGCCTTCTCTCTTCGGAGAAGGTCCCCCAGCCTCTTCATAGGCTGCTGCTCCACGCTTTTCCCCATCCCCGTCCCGCGTACTTCTAGATCGGGGTCCCCGGCCTCCCCCATCGGCTCTCTTCCCACCCCCGGGACCACCACCTTGCCGCGACGGCGCGCCCGGGGCCTCCGCCCGCGTCAGTAGGCGGAGCTGCTGGGCAGTGGGTCGTAGCGCCCCCCACTGTAGACCACCACGCCGGGCGGGTAGTACAGCAGGTCGGGCTCCGCGGCCGCGTGGAACGGCGCCAGCGCCCTCACCCCCGGGTCCTCGGGCTCCGGCTTGGTGGTGGCGGTGAAAGGGCGCATGCTGGTAAGCGAAGGCGACGCGATGCGCCACAGCAGGCTCTTGAGCGCCTTGCGAAACTCGCGGCGCACGAGGCAGTAGAGGACCGGGTTGAGGCAGCTGTTGGAGTGCGCCAGGCACACGCTCAAGGGGAACGCGTACAGCTGGCACAGAAAATACTCCTGGCTGAAGGGCACCGCGTTAAACTTGATGAGGATGCTCCAGGTGGTGAGCGCCTGGTTGGGCAGCCAACACAGGAAGAAGGATAGGACCACGATGGTCACTGACTTGGTGACCTTGGATCGTCTCCGGGCGCTGGCTCCGGTCAGGCCTCCCCCGGCCGCTGCCACTCCTTCGGTCCCCCCCACGCGGCGGTCGGAGATGAAGCGCACCAGCAGCAGGTAGCACAGGCTAATGATGCCCAGAGGCAGCACGAAGCCTAGCAGCACCTTCTGGGAGTGATAGAGGCCCAGCCAGAACTGCCTGTCGCCGCCCAGCAACTTGTCCGGGAAGCGCACCAGGCACAGCTCCTCGCCCATCACCTTGATCGTGGTGGAGAAAATGGCATTGGGCAGCGAGGCCAGCGCTGCCGAAATCCAGATCAATAAGCACAGTGCCCTGGCCGAGAAGCAACAGCTGTCCCCCAGGCTCTGGCCGCAGCAATCGCCCCGGCCGTGCCCTCGGGTCCGGTGGCTTTTAAGAGCAGAGGCCACCGAATGGTAGCGTGCCACACTCATGGAGGTGAGGAAGAAGACGCTGGCGTACATGTTCATGGACGTCACGACGGACACAATCTTACACATGGCCTTACCGAAGGGCCACTTGAAGTCGAGCGCGTTCTCCACCGCCCAGAACGGCAAGGTGAGCACGAACTGGAAGTCCGTCAGCGCCAGGTTGGTGACGAAGAGGTTGATGGAGGACTTGCGCCAGCCCTGCTTGCTCTTCATCAGGTAGAGCACCAGCAGGTTGCCGGTCAGCCCCAGCGCGCAAACCACCCAGTACACCACGCTGATGAGGATCCGCACCCGGGCTTCGGTGTCGGAGCTCTCTGCACCGCCGCTGCCCGGAGGGTGCCCGGGCGCCGCGCCGTCCGGCAACTCCAGCCCCAGCTCCCACCACAAGTCCTGGAGCTGCAGAGACACGTTGCCACTCTTGTTGGCCGCCTCCAGAAGGCCCGGGATCAGACTGAAGAGTTCTGCGAGCTCGTCACTGCCAGCCGCATTATTCATGATGGCTATTGTGGCTGCAGCAGCCACCCGCATGTACAGGTGCCTCTAGGTCATGCTCCGGAAGACAAGACCTGAAGGAGCACGGTTCGTCCCCGGTGTCGTCCCCAGGCGAGCGCGCTGGGCGTGCGCGGGAGCTTTCAAAGTACCGCTGAAGACAGTGCCTCGGAAATGGGTACTAAGTGCGTCCCGCGCGCGAGCACCGCCCTGGGCGCAGGAGTTGAGCTCAGCCTCTGCTCTGGAGGGGACTTAGCAGAGGAGCGCAGCCTCTAAGGCGGTCGGCGTTCAAGGGATCTCGGGCCGAGTTCGGAGTCTCTGGGTCCCTACCGTACGACTCGGACTTCCCCACTCCGTTCCCGCTGTCACTTGGGCACTGGCGCATACCCCACCGGCTGCACAGGGGCGCCACTGGGGCCACTCTTTCTTTTTCCAGTACCTTTGTTGGTTTCCTCTGTCGCTGCTGGGATGAGGTTTCTGTCCTTTGAGAGGAAAAGAGAAATCGGGAAGTTCCGTCCACCTCGCTCTGACCGCCTGGAAGTCTGTCAGTGTTTGAGTCTCTCCGCTGTTGTCAATTCCCAGTGAGTTGCCTGCGGCGCTCGCCACAGTTAATTCGCACCCACACAGTGGCTGCGGCGGGACCCGAAGAGCATGCGCAACCCCCGCGAGGAGCGAGGGGGCGCTTTCCGAGGTGCTGAACCCCGCCGTGCCGCCGCCGGGAGGAGCGACAGCTCGGCAGCCAGAGGAGCCCACCGTCCAACCCCTTCTCCTCTTCCGTTTCAGTGGCAAATAGCCGTAACCCTTTATTTTCCTATGTTGCTGGAAAACGTCTATTTTGATCCGAGTTCCCTCTTCTTTTCTTCATCTCAAATATTACAACTAGAAGGTATTTTTTTTCTTTCCCTTTCTTTCTTCCTCACTCCCACTTTATCATTGAAATTATCCCATTTCGTGAAGGATGGTTCTAAAAACGTGCTCTCTGCTGCCCACGTTCCTTTTTGAAAGCAATGATAGTGGCCTCTTTTCATTAGGGACCTCTTTTCAGTAGGGACCCTAAATCAGATTATGGGTCCCTATTGAACATTCTTACACATACGCAAGATCTACTTCCCCTTCTTTAATTAGCTGACCACTTAACTGGTATCTGCGATTGTCAGCATTTTCAAAGGGTCTTCACATAGCAGAAGTCTGGGTTTAAGTGTTGCCCTTACTTTGGCGTGTTCGAAGAAGTGAAAATAAGCAGCATAAAATTGATGAGCCAACTCTACCAACATTAAATACCACCTGTCCAGCCCTTGGCCCAAAGCCCTTCAACAAGTTTCTTGATCACATACACCCCACATGCTCTTTACCTAGATGCAGATGAAATAGAGGATACCATAAGACTGATTTTGGACCACCAGGCCATCTATTCCTACTACTATTACAATCAGAACTGTTTATCAGTTTTTCAGACCAATGGTAGTAATTTCTGAGGAATCTTCTAAAGGAATGAATGGAAAACGTTTGAATTACTTCTCATACTTTGTGGTTTATTTAAATGCCAAGTCAAATTCTCTGGTATAAATTACACACTTAAGAAATTTGTGATTTTTTTTTTCACTGTCTGGGACTAAACTGAAACAGAAATATCTTAAGCATCATTGCCCTCACTCCTGGGACAATGCAAAGCTCCCAGCTTTACTTATGGAAATAAAGATGTGACTTTAAAGCAGAGGAGATAAAAATCACCTAGTAAAAAAGAAACATGGTACCTGATACATATGAAAGAAAACGATCTTGATTTAAAAGCGAAAACACACTTAGTTCCAAAGAGAGCATACTTCTTTATAGACACTGGACTGCTCTATCTTCCCACTAGAGGGTGCCAGGGCTTTAGTAAAAACAAAATCAAAACCTTTGATGAGTTCTTATCTGGAGATCAACTCTGCCCTGATAATTCTCCCAAGCCACAGGTGCTTCTGTGAATACATCTTATCCCTGCTTTAGTAGCCTCACCTTCACATTCATTTTTCACTTTATTTTTTACTAGTTCTTTCTGCCAAATTTTAATATATATATCCCCCCCCCCCAGGGGCTATTGAAAAACAAGGAAGCCTAGGGCATACCCTGAAAGCCCTCTGCTGTTAAGCTTTTGGTATGTTCCAACTAATGGCCCCCATCCCACACATACACAGCTTCATTGTCCCAGTGTTTCTAGTCCCACCTGAGAGCATATCTACTTGATCTGTCCCAAATTACGTGTACATATTCACACTTCGTGAAGAATAAGGAGGAAACTTGATTTATCTCCCATTCATCAGCCATTTACTCTTTGCCAGCACTGAGCTAGGCTGAAAGACATACTATGATAGAAGTCCTCTATTTTGACCCTCTCTGGAACTCTCGATCTTAATGGGTGTGCAATTTACTAGTGTCTGTGACTATACTTTTGTTTAGCCTTTTGCATGATTAAGCTATCAAGAATGTAATGATCTGTGCCAGATGCATGAAAAATAATTTTAGCTGTTTTATAATTTCCCTTTTATTTTTTAAGGGATGGGTAGGTAATCGGTGCTTATACTTTGATGAGCTGTTCCAGTTTTAGATTTTTTTTTGTTATATCAAAGCTACTCTATTTATGTTTGTATTTGAAGAAATCGTAAAGTGTGCAGAGCTTGTTATATTACATACACAGTCTGTTTCTCTGTCCTCCTTCTCCCCAAAATTGAGGTCAGGCTGTGATGAGGGCTTAGAGGAAAACACTGTTAGAAACAAGATGCTCTTTCTCCTGCATAGTGGCAGGATATGGGATCTTGAAACCTTTTCCTCGGATGCTTTTGAGTTTCTGAAACCATGTGGGCCATGTGAAGCCACGAGTGAAAAAATAATAAAAGCATACTCTAGCATATAACATCTGGGAATCCATAATCGGAGAATGTAAGAAATCATCTGCTTTAGTACTGTCATTTTGCAGAGGAAGCTTGAGGAGATAAAGGGATCAATCAGGATCTCACTTCTAGAAGTAGACACATCAGGTCTAAAACATAAGTCTCTTGTCTCTCATGTGACATCTCTTGGCCCATTCTTCATTTCCCAACTTGAATTTAACTCTTCTACATCCTGATTTCTCGACAAAGGGATAGCTGGTAGGCTGAATAATGGTCCCCCAAGTATGTCCACATTCTAATCCCCAGGCCCTTGAATGTTATTTTATATAGCCAAAGGGATTTTGCATATGTGATTAAAGTAAAGGTCTTGAGATGGGGGATATGGTCATAGATTATCCAGACAGGCTCAATATAGTCACAAGAGTCCTCGCAAGAAGGAGGCAGGAGGTGTCAGAGTCGGAGAAGGCAATGTGACAACAGAAGCAGAGATTGAAGGGATGCTCTTTGAAGGTGGAGCAAGAATACAGCTAACCAGTAGAAGCTGGCAAAAGCTTCGAGAAGGAACCAGCACTGCTGACACTTGACTTAGCTCCAGTGGAACTGGTTTTGGACCTCTGATCTCTAGAACTGTGAGAGAATGAATTCATCTTGTTTCAAGCCACTGCATTTGTGGTAATTTGTGACGGCAACAACAGAAACCAGTACAGTGTGGGTACGCAAGCCTGGCTTGAACATTCCATAATAGGAAATTGAGCAATTCTTAATTAAACATGTTGGTGTTTCTTAACATATTGTTCTCTCATTAAAGAAATATTTAATGAGTATCAACTCTGTGCTAGGTACTATGCCATGTACCAGAGATTTAGTGGTAAATACCACTTACTAATGCCCACATTCGAGTAGATGAGACAGACATTTAGAAAATAAGAATCTTAATGAATTGTATGATTACAATTATAATAAGAAGGAAAACAAAGTAAAATAGAAAGTTATAAAAGTATGTGCAAGGAACTAACTTTTAACTATTTATGAGGATATTTATTTAATTCTAAGAATCACATCTTTTTAAATGAAAGATTTAAAAAAATCAATATGGATTTCCAATTGTTATATGTATATCTAACGAGGTAGTATTTTTTTCCCTAGAAAGCTGTTTAAAAAATGGTTACTTATTGAATTAGTCCATTTCTGTTGCTTTTAACAAAATACCCGGAGCTGGGTGATTTATAAGAAAACAAAATTTATTGCTTAGTTTCTGAGGCTGGGTAGGTCAAAGTCCTGGGACCATATCAGGTGAAGTCCTTCGTGGTGGCAACAGTGATGGCAGAGGATCATATTGTGAAAATGGTGGAGCAGAGAGAGGGACTAACTTCTCATGCACTCTCCTTTTAAAGCCCTCAGAACCATGCCCCTGACCACCATTTTTAATCCACTCACTACAGCAGGGTCCTACAATCTAATCACCTCTTCAAGGCCCCACCTTCAAATTGCTGTAATAGTATTTCCAACCTTCAACCGTTAGAGTGGGGATTAAGCTTGGGGGGGGAGGGGACATTCAACCCAAGGCACTTATAAACTATAGTATCTTGGAATAAAGGAAATTCAGTAACTGGGTAAAGGAGGGAGGAAAGGGAAGAGAAAGACAGAGCAGTGTGGGCAGAAGGAGCTGCATGAGTGAAGATGCCGGGCTGGAAGGAGCATGATGTTTTTGTAGGACTGAAAGGAAATTAAGTGCCCGTAATACAAGGGGAGGAACTATGTAGTGCTAGACAGGCTGGGGAGATGGGCAGGAGTCAAATACGGCCTTTCCAAAGAATTTTGATCTTTAACTTTAGATCAATCATAGAACATTGGGAAATTTAAAGCAGGGGTCAACAAGATCAGTTGTGCATATTCCCAGTTTTACTCCAGTAGTAGTGTGGTGAGTAGACCGGAAGGAGCAAGAGTGAACATAGACCATATCAGTCAGGGAGCTACAGAAGTAGTTCGGAAGAGAGACGGTCGTGGTTCCGTCTAGGGTGGTGCAGGGCAGAAGATGATTTAAACAGACATTTAAGAGACTGACTTGACAGTACTTCCTGGTGGATTGTATACAAGGGGCAAATGTAAGGAGGAATCAAAAGCCCCCAAGTGTCTACTCTGTACATCTGGGTAGGTAGGGATGCTGAGGCAGTGAGGCGGGGGAAGATGAGAAATTCAGATTGGACATATAAGATTATGAATGCCTATAAGACCATCAGAATGTTTTTGTTTGTTTTGTTTTACTTTTTGGTGGCAGGCTAGTACAGGGATCTGAACCCTTGACCTTGGTGTTACACCACCATGCTTTAAACAACCGAGCTAACCGGCCAGCCCTAAGACTGTCAAATTGAGATGTCAAGTAGACCGTTGGATGTATGGATCTGCAACTCAGAGAAGAGGTCAGAATCCAAGATAAAAATGTGTGGGTCAGCAGCACAGAGATGACAATTGAAGCTTTGATATTGATGAGACTATCTAGAGAAAAAGTGTAGAGTGATAAGAGGATCAATTATTGAGTCTGAGGGAAATCTGAGATTGAAATATCTGGTAGTGGTTGACAAGCCTGTATGTGACAATGACAATTAGAACTAGAGGGGAAGGAGGAAAATTAGGAGCAAGGTGACACAGAAGCTAAGAAATGCAAGCGAAAAAGACATGGGCTGTGTCCAAACCTGCTGAGAGTTTGACAAAGAAAAGAACAGGAACATGCCAATTGGTTTAGAGACATGAAGACCATTGATAATCTCAGAGGGACTATTTCAGGAGGCAGATAATGGGAGAGGGGCTGCTCACACAAATAAGAAGCTATTCTCAGTGACTTCTGGCAACTAGAAAAACCGAGTCAGGATGAGGTACACTAGTTTATCCAAGTTCAGCTGGCAAGTCAGTGACATAATTAGAATGGAATTCAGAGATATTGACTAATATTTCCCTCTTTGGAAATCTGTGGAGTAGGCTTAAAGAGTCATTAAATAACTGCCTAACAAACCAAAGAATGAAGTCAAGAGCTTGAGCCTCTTGGGTTCCTCAGTTTGCACTGCTAACCTGAGCAATCACTTTAGTCTAAATTAAAATTTCTCATCCTCAGAACTATTGACATTTTGAGCTAGATAATTCTTTGCTGTGGGGGGCTGAGCTATCTATTGCATGATGTTTGTTTACCAGCATTCCTGGCCTCTACAAATTAGATGCCAGTAGCAACCCTCACTTCTGCTGTGACAACCAAAAATCTCTCCAGATATTGCCACATGTCCCCTGATGGCAAGCATCTCGTCCTCTCCCAATATTGAGAACAATTGGTCTAAACATAAACCATTTGTTAGAAAGGGAATTGGACAGAAACTATGAAAAGATCCACTGTGAACTTATTCCCACTTCTAGGGAAAAAACACAAGGGGCTTCCCTATTAGCTGGGACCTGAAAGTACGTACAGAGAAGCAGTGTGTTATACTTTCTTATGCTACATACACACCCCTCGGAGCATTGGTGCAATTCACACTCCTGACTAAAAAGCCTGGTCCTTTCTCTAGATGCTCTTCAGTTAAGCTACAGCAAAGCTGCTAATATCGTTAAGCAACTTCTGTCTAAATATTGCTCGGACTGGCAGGTGAGTAGACCTTCCTCAGGAAGCCTAGGAGGTTCTGGATCATACATATGGCTAAGACTCCCCCAACCTTGTCTGAATGGAAGGGGAGTTCAGGAAACCTGGATCTTGGCACAATGGCTACTCTATAATACAGGGGGAGGAACTATGAAGTGCTAGACAGGCTGGGGAGATGGCCAGGAGTCAAATAAAGCCTTTGTAGTGGGGCAATTTAGTCTTGTGGCTTCTGGATGCCACCACCATGACTGCAGTGCTGAAGGAGACTCTAGATCACTCAAGGGGTTGAACCGCAGCCTGTGGACACTCTGAGGCTAGTTGTCCTCAGCCCATCTTGGAAGTGAAGGAAACTACAAAAAGACAGATGTTGTACCTTTGAAACTTCGTTCTCACTGAACCGCAGCCTGTGGACACTCTGAGGCTAGTTGTCCTCAGCTCATCTTGGAAGTGAAGGAAACTACAAAAAGACAGATGTTGTACCTTTGAAACTTCGTTCTCAGATGCCTCCCAACTAAACTTCAGGTTAGACTCCTGCAACAGAAATTCTAATTTAATGGAGACTTTGAATATTGAAAAGAGAAACCTAGGGGGCTTCCTCATTGATGAAACATTAGACAAAATGAAACTGAAATGCCAGAAGTTCCTTGGTACACTGTAGGGACAGTATCCAGAGGCTTAGGAATCACAGTATATTTACTGAGTCAGACCTGCCCACCCACCCCTAACTGCGTGCACAGGAGGCTTGAAAGGACATTGCTTTCAACAACGCAGTGAGAAATACATTCATGGGGGGACCCTGGGCATCCTTGAAGACCTCTTGGAGGATAAGAGTGGTAGCTCTTATCAGTAGGTCAGAATGGGAATGGGAACTACTGTCATTGAACTAAACTCCCTGTATTCAATGGCGATGAAGGGATCCTAGGGAGGAAGGGGCCAAGTGGAGGCTCCTAAATCCCACAGGCGAGAAAGAAAAGGTTAATTGAGCAGCAGAGCAGAAGCAGTAATTAGAATGGTTTGACCTATACTACAGAGGTCTTCAGTGTCAGCTAATTGACCATTGCTCCCAGGACTAAAATAGGCACGCAACCTAGTAATGTCTCACTTGATATGTATAAGCAAAGCAATTTCTAGTCTTTGTGAACATAAGTCTGACTTGAACAAAGTTGTGGCCATTCAAGCAATGACCTGACTTGAGCCAATTTGAGACTCAGAGTTTCTTGGATGAAGGGGAGGCTAGGTCCATGCAAGGAAGGACTCTGAGACACAGCCAAAAATTTGTAATGTAATCATTCGCCTTAGCTTTCACCAAAGGAACCCGTATTCATTTGCATTCATTTGTATTCATTTGTGACAGNAATGTCTCACTTGATATGTATAAGCAAAGCAATTTCTAGTCTTTGTGAACAGAAGTCTGACTTGAATAAAGTTGTGGCCATTCAAGCAATGACCTGACTTGAGCCAAATTGAGACTCAGAGTTTCTTGGATGAAGGGGAGGCTAGGTCCATGCAAGGAAGGACTCTGAGACACAGCCAAAAATTTGTAATGTAATCATTCGCCTTAGCTTTCACCAAAGGAACCCGTATTCATTTGCATTCATTTGTATTCATTTGTGACAGGGGATTGAGGAAGAGAGACATCGAATTCCTGACGCGAATTCCTAGAGACTCAACATTTCACTGTGGTTCACCAATCAGAGTAGAACCTTATGGACATTAGCTGAACAATGAAGTTTTGGCTAAACCCTGTCACACAGTGGGCTTGGTGGGTCCCCAAAACCACACTGTGGTTATTTACCAGAGCCCAGAATGTGTAACTGAAACACTCCACAATGGGCAGAATCCCCATGTTGGTTCACTGGCCCATGGAATGAGGGCTACGGTGGTAGAAAAGAACATGTAGAACTACTAGAAATACTTCTCCCTACCAAAATAGTAACCCAAAGCCATGCCATGTACTGGGAGGAATTTTCAGAAATTACTGTCACCATCAAGGACTTGGGAGATGCAGAGGTGAAAGGGAAGCAGCAGCCATTTTCTGTGTAGGACAACAGGCACTGCTGTAACTTGCTCACATTTTCAAGGATCTGCTGGCCCACTGTGTTGGCAGAAGGCAGCAGCTGGGATTGCAGCTTCTCCAGTTCCTACCAGATATTCCTTCAGGTTTTCTGAGTCCTGGGTGAGGCACATGTGCAACTCCATGGCAAAGGGTACCAGCTTCTTCTGCAGGTCATCTGCATTGTCAATATTGGAAGCAGTGGGACACAGATGTAGATTCGAGTGTGTCTTCATGGGCTTCAGCAGAATATTAAAAAAAAAAAAAAAAGGAAGACAGGGCAAGCTAATAATGTATCTGAGAGTGGTTAAAAGTTCTCTTACTCCAACTCCAAAGAACAGTTGGCCAACAGATTTAGGCAGATCATTCCAGCAGGCAAAGAGTAAAGAACCAAAGGTTATGCTGCCTGGGAGACCATGCTGGAGGGAGTGGCACATGAAGAGGCTGAGGTCGGAAAGAGCCTAGGAGGCCATGGCTGAGAGTTTAAATTGCATTCAAACCTCAACAGGAAGACACTGGAGGGATTTAAGTAGGTGTGCTAGATGCTGTGGGTACCACTCATCTCCCCTCAGCACATATCACTTCCCTGCTTGCCAACTTGACTTTCAAGTACCAGCACTGGTGACTCTTTCCCCCAAGGCCTTTCTCTGGCAGCCAGAATCTGCTTTGCCTCCTTGTAGAGCAGCCTAGAGGTGGTGGGAATTTAACCCTCCACTCTCACTTCTCAGAGGAGCTTACATCCAAACACTGATGGGCACTGATGTGTAAATACCCTGGCTTCCTTAGCCTTGGGTTGAGTAACTCTGATGCAGAGTAACTTGTTTTGCAGAGTGGTAACTTGCTTGAAAATACACCCTTTGTTGGATTTCTTCCCTTCCCTATCTCACTTCTCCACTCCACTTCCAATGTTTCCTGGGGTCTCCCCAAAAATAAACTTTCACTAAAATTTTGGGTCTGGATCTCATTTGGGGGGAGTCCAAATTAAGATTGCAGGGAAACTATGCAATCCAATTTATACTTTACGTAGATCATACTGATTGCTGTATGGTGAAAGATTGTATGGCAACCATGGTATAAGATGGGAGCCTGGAAAAATGCTACAATGAACATTTTAATTAAAATACAGTCATCCTTTGGTATCTACAGGAGATTGGTTCCAGGACACCCACAAATACCAAAATCCACAGATGCTCAAGTCCCTGCTATCAAGTGGCAGAGTATTTGCATGTAAACTACGCACATCTTTTTGTATACTTTAAATCATCTCTAGATTACTTATAATACCTAACAATGTAAGTGCAATGTAAACAGTTGTTATACCGAATTATTTTTAAATTTGTATTGTTTTTTTTGTTGTATTATTATTTTTTATTTTTTTCCCGAATATTTTGATCCACAGTTAGTTGACCAACTATATCTTTTTTAAAAAAATAAGTTCTTGGAGAAAACTCAAATTGTCTCCACCAAGTTGGATGCGGATAATGGAAACTGAAATATAAAGTGTTAAAAGTTTTGATTATATCTTTAATAGGACCAAGACCTTGAGAATATGATAAATATTTTTACTAAGCATGGAAAAGGCACTGTCAACTGTGGCCTTTCACAGATTAAAAGAGGCCTGGACCTTCTCCAATTTTTTCCTAGGGCTCCTGATTAGATAGATAGATAGACAGACACAGATTATATAATATGACATATACATATATCGAAGATATGCCAAAATTGAATTGCAAAATAATATTATAATTTACATATTTGCTTTTAATAATTTAATATTTTTAATATGAGAAAAGACATTATGTGTAACCTCAGATGATGCAAAAGCCTAAGTTTGATATCCTTTGTGAGTGCAAGACCCAGGTCCTTCTACTCACTTTCTACACCCACCCACTACCTCCAATCCCCCATAGGCTCTGATGCTAATGATTGTATAACTTTGGCTGACTGGACCTCACCTTGTGAGTAGAAATAATGTTTCTTTTCTTCCCTAAAGGAAAAAAATGCCCCTTGTGTCTATGGACAAGCTTTGGACCTTCAGCTACAGAGAAAAGGTCTCATCTGCTCTTGGGCCAAGGCAATTGGAGGTCTGGGCCCAATTGGTGGGCTGTGCAGATGTTTGGGTGGGGCTAGGGCTTCCATATGGAAAGAGTTAGGCAGAGATTCTCTAGCTGTGAGCCCAAGAGTAGCCAAGACTAGTAGCAGCAGAAGCAGCCCTTTGTGTCACTCCTCCACGTATTAAGAGAAGTTTTGTTAAACAACACCACCTGGACCTAGTTGTGTTTGAGGGAATGAAAGAGGAGATTTGAATCCATGCCAAGGGTGGATTGGTGCTGGGAGAGAAAAATAGCCTGGAAAAGAGAGTTACAACACTGTGCACTGTGACCTAAGTTTCCAGGCTGTCTAAGGTGCTTTATCCAAAGCTTATATGGTTGCAGGAGAAGGAAGCAACCACCCGGGCAGAGCTGTGGAACATGTAAGTGTTCTTCCTGGTTTCTTGTGGTTTCTTGGCAAGTGGAAGACAAGGCAGGGCTGGACTTTTCACAGTCCTTGGGATGAGGCTTAGAAAAACAATCACTGGGAATATGAAAAAAAATATATAACCTCATTTTATAGTTTCAAGATGTTGCAATCAAGAGATATGTCTGTTAAAAATGTAGAAACATCCATTACATCTAAGAAAGGCACTCCATTGTGTTACTAAAGATAAAGACTACCCTTCTGATCTTTAGGTAATT
>NW_007729572.1:186149-187939 GCF_000696425.1 Galeopterus variegatus
TCATCATCCAAATAATGTAACATATAATTAACGGGTAAGTAAAGGCTGGGATGTGAGTTTGGGGGAGCCTAGAGTCACGTGGATAGTTTGTTCTGGGAAGACTGTACTATGCAGGAAAAATCTGAACTGGATCTGGATAACAGCGTGTGAAATCACTCCTGGAGTCATTTTTAGAAATCTCTACTGATATACTTATGAGCTGAACATGAGTTGGGGTCTTCTCAACATGTTTCCTGTTGTGAACCCCTCCTCACCAGCTACAACATCCCCAACACCGAGTTGCACTGACACTAGCTCGTCACCCCCCAAGTTTTGAAGCAATCTTCCTCTCTTCTTGCCCACCACCTTCCTTTCACCCAGATGGACATTTCTCTCCCATCCCCATGGTCTGACTGGAAACTAATTAATTGTTCTTCAACTCACACTGCTTCCTCTTTGAAGGATTTTACTATTCCCAATATTCCCTAAAGAGAATTAATCATTCTTTCTGTGTTCCCATAGGACTCTGCATGAACATCTATTATAGTGCTTATTACCGTCTCAGACAAACACAATAAAAAATGACTACCCTTCCTCTAAAATAAAAACCTCTTGAGAACTCTAGCTATGGCTAATCCATCTTTGTATCCTCAGTTCCTGACATGGCCCCTGGAAAATTATATGCAGCTTGAACCCATGAATGAGTCATTAATTCCATTTCTTTCCTAACCACTAATGTTTGCTTAACAATAAGAAAGTAATTTCCAGTTAGAATACCCTTCAGAGACCTGTAAGCTATATTTCGAACGCTTCTCTGGTCCTTCTCTCTGCCTTCTGCACACTTGCCTCCTGGCAATTACCATTTACAATGCACAGGAAGCAATATTCCCCCTGACCTTTATCCTAATTAAGGGGGCCTCTGTAATCACTGAAACAGCCATAATTTCTAGTTAAAGAGTTAATGGGGACTTGTTTCAGCAGAAGATATTAAAAAACAGGTCTGAATTACTTCACAGCATTCTGATGGCAAAATATGGCATATTTCTTTATTTTTCTAAGTCAAACTAAACATGGCTTAAGGCTCCTTGACTAAGTTGGAAAGAAATTAAGACTGGTCAACGTTGGTGACCTTCTTCAGTTATACCCAAGGGCTCATGCTGTCCAGAGAGGAGAGGAGGACCCTAGTCCTTGTGCCATGTGGCACAGTGGGGCTGTATGGCTTGTCCTGGTCCAAGTGGCCTCACAAATTGGGCAGCTCTACTGGCAGCTTCTCCCTTTTCACACTGAGCTCAGGTCTGGACATCTCTGTTGAGCACCTCACCATGATGGTCTCTAATGCCCAGTCCTTCCAGACACCCATGCAGTCATCTTATTCAGGGATGCTTTATGGAGGCAAGCTTCGAGCCCTCCAAACTTTCTCTCACCCTAGTCCCTAAGGTTCATGATCTCCAGGGGTTCAGCTCTGCCTTCTTTAAGTATTGAAACATCATTTCTTCCACTCTTGAGAAACAACTCAACCTAATCATGGAAGACCCTCTAAAATAGTGGTTCTCAAAGTGTGCTCCCAGCCAGCAGCATCAACATCTCCTGGGAGCTTGTTAGACATGCATGTTCTCTGGCCCCACTCGCTCCCTTCTGACTGAGAAACTCTGGGGTTAGGCCCAGCAATCTAGGTTTTAACAAGCTCACCAGGTGATTGTGATGTAATAAAATTTGAGAATGGCTGTTCTAAAACAAAGCAGCTTTCCCCCAACTCCCACTCTGAAATGAGGGGGGTGGGGAGGTAGGAAGAAAGGAAGGAAGAGAAAGAA
>NW_007729572.1:189556-208221 GCF_000696425.1 Galeopterus variegatus
ACTCAGTCAGGGCTAGAATAAGAACATCCACTCCTAGGTTCTCCTGATTGCTTCATATTCAGTCAAAAGTTGACATTTCCATCTTTTCCCTGATCAAGGGGAGCAACTGTATCATTTCAAAGTCACAGAAGATGCTTCTGAATATCAGCCCCTATGCTCCTCCCACCTCCCTCACTGCTAACCAGCTTAGGCCGACTTTTTATGTATAGCTTTTAGGTTCTTTTTGATAAAAATCAATACCCACCCATAGTTAGAAGTGTGTAAGAGATGATGTTGTCCTCTTCCTACCACATCTTTACCAGGTTTCAAAGACACATGTCTCACACCAAATTCTGCCACACACATTTATTCGTAAGTGGAAACAAGAGAATAATACAACTTTCTCTGTAGGCTCAATGAATCTAGCTAGCATCTAGCATAAAGCTTCACCTGAGGAAAATGCAATAATGTTCTATCAGCAGGATATGGCCAAAATGTAGTGAGNGCTTCACCTGAGGAAAATGCAATAATGTTCTATCAGCAGGATATGGCCAAAATGTAGTGAGCCAGACCATAAGAATCACCTGAAACCAGAGACCAGACAGAGAGGTCTATTTATCAATAAGGCCAGTGGTGCCATCTATAAAGATGGACTACTTTCTAGATTCCAAAAATATGTTTAAAACTGTAATATATGACACATAATAAAGTGTGCATGTTTAAAGTATTAAATTTGATTCTATCATGCCCCAAAGTTTTCTCTTGTCCCTTTGTAATCTATCCCTCTTTTAGATTCACTCATTTTGATTTGCCTTCTGTCGTTATAGATTAGTTTGCTTTTCCTAGAATTTTATATAAATGAAATCATACAGTAGGCATACTTGTTCTTATTCATTTTGGGGGGGGCATTCTGGCTTCTTTCATTCCGTTTAATTATTTTGAAATTTATCCATGTTGCCGAGTATAGTTTGCTCCTTTCTATTGCTGACTGTTATTCTACAGTGTAGATATACCACAATTTGTTTATCCATTCAACTGTTGATAGATTTGGATTATTGTCAGTTTTTGGCTATTAGAAATTAAATTGTTGTAAATATTGGTGTATAAGTCTTTGTGTGGACATATGCTTTCACTGATCTTAGTTAAATAACAAAAAGTAAAATGGTTAGGTCATATGGTAGGTATATAGTTAACTTCTCAAGAAACTGACAAGCCGTTTTCAAAATTAGTTCCTATGGTCTTAATGTTTGCATTCCCCTGAAATTTGTATGCTGAAATCTTAACCCCTAAGGTGATGGTATTAGGAGGTGGGGCCTTCGGGAGGCTCTGTCCTCATAAATGGGATTAAGGACCCCAGAGATCTCTCTCACTCCTTACACTATGTGAGGAAACAGCAAAAAGACCACCTCTATGATCCAGAAAGGCAGCTCTCTCCAGACACTGAATCCACCAGCACCTTGATCTTAGATTTAGCAGCCTTCAGAACTGTGAGAAATTAATTTCTGTTGTTTATAAGCCACTCACATCTTTACCAGGTTTCAAAGACACATGTCTCACACCAAATTCTGCCACACACATTTATTCGTAAGTGGAAACAAGAGAATAATACAACTTTCTCTGTAGGCTCAATGAATCTAGCTAGCATCTAGCATAAAGCTTCACCTGAGGAAAATGCAATAATGTTCTATCAGCAGGATATGGCCAAAATGTAGTGAGTCAGACCATAAGAATCACCTGAAACCAGAGACCAGACAGAGAGGTCTATTTATCAATGAGGCCAGTGGTGCCATCTATAAAGATGGACTACTTTCTAGATTCCAAAAATATGTTTAAAACTGTAATATATGACACATAATAAAGTGTGCATGTTTAAAGTATTAAATTTGATTCTATCATGCCCCAAAGTTTTCTCTTGTCCCTTTGTAATCTATCCCTCTTTTAGATTCACTCATTTTGATTTGCCTTCTGTCGTTATAGATTAGTTTGCTTTTCCTAGAATTTTATATAAATGAAATCATACAGTAGGCATACTTGTTCTTATTCATTTTGGGGGGGGCATTCTGGCTTCTTTCATTCCGTTTAATTATTTTGAAATTTATCCATGTTGCCGAGTATAGTTTGCTCCTTTCTATTGCTGACTGTTATTCTACAGTGTAGATATACCACAATTTGTTTATCCATTCAACTGTTGATAGATTTGGATTATTGTCAGTTTTTGGCTATTAGAAATTAAATTGTTGTAAATATTGGTGTATAAGTCTTTGTGTGGACATATGCTTTCACTGATCTTAGTTAAATAACAAAAAGTAAAATGGTTAGGTCATATGGTAGGTATATAGTTAACTTCTCAAGAAACTGACAAGCCGTTTTCAAAATTAGTTCCTATGGTCTTAATGTTTGCATTCCCCTGAAATTTGTATGCTGAAATCTTAACCCCTAAGGTGATGGTATTAGGAGGTGGGGCCTTCGGGAGGCTCTGTCCTCATAAATGGGATTAAGGACCCCAGAGATCTCTCTCACTCCTTACACTATGTGAGGAAACAGCAAAAAGACCACCTCTATGATCCAGAAAGGCAGCTCTCTCCAGACACTGAATCCACCAGCACCTTGATCTTAGATTTAGCAGCCTTCAGAACTGTGAGAAATTAATTTCTGTTGTTTATAAGCCACTCAGTTTATGGTACTTTTTAAATAGCAGTGCATGAGAGTTCCAGTTTCTCCATATTAATATGCCAGTACTTGGTATGGTTAGTCTTCTAAATTTTAGCCATTTTACTGTACAGTAATATTTCATTGTGGTTTTAATTTTCATTTCCCTAATGACTAATAACACTAATGATCTTTTTGTGTCTATACTCCATGATTAGATGCTGCAGCCAGAACTATGTGCAGAAATGACAGAAATGACAGCTCAGAACACTGTGATAGTCCCCTGAGCAGTGGCAAATACCCCACTTTCTGCTGAGGTACATACAGTATTTCTGTTGTGACAAATGTCTCTTAGGTCAGTATTAACAAACCTTGCCTAAGTGACTGGTGATTAAAATAGTTACTTTTGTTTTCAGCAGCTCTACAAAGAAGAATATCTATTCCTGACGGCAAAGAGAGAAAGGAATAGTATAATACTAAGACCGGAATTTATTTCCCAAGGTCAGATGGTGCCTAAGTGACTGGTGATTAAAATAGTTACTTTTGTTTTCAGCAGCTCTACAAAGAAGAATATCTATTCCTGATGGCAAAGAGAGAAAGGAATAGTATAATACTAAGACCGGAATTTATTTCCCAAGGTCAGATGGGAGTTAGGAGAGGAAGCCAACTCTTTTTAACAGAGGGGTGTTTCTATGGGACTCAAAGTAGATTTTCCCCCAGAGTTGTTCCCCATTAAGTCACCCAACCTCACATCTGTCGTATGATCAAACATTTATTTGCTAGATTCATCTCTGAGGGAAATGCAAGAATGAATAAAACACCATCCTCGTACCTACAGCTTATAATCAACTGGAAAACCAGTCATAAGCATCTAATTAACTTGAATCTCACTGCGTGAAATGCAGCTCAGTCGCCTGCTTTATAATTTATGACATGATATCGTCACTTCTTTCTGATGAGTCTTTCACAAACTTCTCTCAGCCTTACATACCAATCCACATATTCAATCAACATATTCTGCGTACCCAATTTTCTCACACTGCGTTTCAAAGACTCCATCAATCTATCCATATACATATCGCCACTCTCACCTTCAAAAGATGGATCACAACACCGTAATCTGATCACGGCCACTGCTTCACTCCAGGAAGTAGTGACAGAATGGATACAAGCCTTTGATCATGGAGGCCTCTCAGGAGATCTGGTGCGGATAGATTTAGCATGACAGTAAAATAGGTAATTAATTGTGTGAGCCAGAGTGTTACCTGGAGCATGTCTCTGGAGGGCTACGAAGCAGCAAGGGACACCTCCTCACTGCCAAGGACATTTGCAGAGAGTGGCAGAGACAGATAAAAGTGTTAGCAGAGCCTCCTAGCCCTCAGTCAGCTTTCTCCTGGGTCTCTTAAAAAGATGCCTAAGAGCAGAGTCTGGCTTTCTGTGCCCTGAAGAATCTAATATTCATCTCATGGCTGTGGACATTACCTATACCACCTCAAGCTGTGGGAACAAGCTATGTTGAGACTTGAAGAACCACAAGAGATCTTTTGTCTTAATCTACGGTTATCTTCCAAGCTCACTTTTTTTGTTATTTTAATGTGTTTAAGTCACTTTATCCTGAGGAGTAACATGTACTATCCATCAAAATGCAATTGTTGGAGCACTTAGGGCCCTTGCTTCCTCAGCTCCAGGGAAAGATCTTTAACATAAATTAGTGATATGCATGCATCTGCCTGATTTTAGACTAGGTGTCCACAGCCAAGTTTCCCCCATCATTTTTCTAATGGTCAATAGATATTTAGGGAGAAGGTGAATGAACAGACCAATTGTATATCCATATAATGAAGCACAACTCAGAAATAAAAAGAAGCAAAGTACTGACATACACAACATGAGAATCTCAAATAAGTACGTCAAGTGAAAGAAGGCAGACTAAAGTGAGGACATACTGTGGGACTCCATTTATCTAAAATTCTAGAAAATGCAAACTAATCTCTGGTGATGGAAAGCAGAACAGTGACTGCCTGCAGTTGGGGATGCCTCTGTGCTAGGACACACAGAAGAAGGAATCACAGTGGAGCAGAAGGAAACTTCTGGCATATATATGTGTCAAAATTTATTGTGGTGATGGCTTCACTTAAAATTGTACACTCCAAACATATTCAGCTTATCATACAAGGGTACTTCAAAAAGCTTATGCGAAAATAAAATTAAAAGATAATACAAATCTTCCCATGAGCTTTTTTGAAGCACCTTCAAATGTCAAATTATACCTCAATAAAGCTGGGGAAAAAATAAAGGGTGGGCACTCTTATGATATATCCTTACTGCTACCTGAACTAATCTCATTCTCACTTCGAAGTTTCTGGAAGCACAGCTGATGTTCTTTTCTCAGTGATTCCAGGAAGATACCAAAGAGCAGTGATAAGCATCAGAGAGGGGCCCCTCTGAGACCAGAGGACTCCCCGACAGTCAGCTGGATCCTCCTCTGAGGAGAGCCCCACCCCGGGCTACTCCTAGGCTTCTGGTTGAGCTCAGTGGGTTAAGAGAACATAAACAGTGGGGTAAACTAGGGCTATGGACGTTCCTCCGTGCTCCCATCCCTTCCTGGTGCCACTCTCTGTTAGGGAATTTTCAATCTGGTCAGATTTCAAGGACATTAATTGAGCTTCATTTACTGGTAGGTGGGGTGATTGTTTTTTAACTGAACAAGCTCACTCTTGGGTCTGTCTCTTTCGTTTCTGTCTTCCACGCAGCCTGGCGTGTAGAGCCAGGACTCCTCTCCTGCCCTTACCTCCAGTTTTAGCTATTGAATCACTCCTTTTTCAAAATCTTTCTCACTTGATTTCAAAGATACCATGCTGTTTTTATTTTCCTTTTGTCTTGTTGGCTCTTCCTTGGTCTTCTTTGCTGATTCCTCTTTATTTCCTGGAACTCTAAATATTGGAGTACCTCAGCGTTCAGTCCTCATGTCACTTTTCTTCTCCGCTAAATTCACTCAATAGGTAACCTGTTTCACAGCTGTCAATATCGTCCATACACCTCTGATGACTTCCAAATGGACACCTCCAGCCTGAGCCTCTGTCTGGACTCCAGTCTTGTATACCCATTGGCTTACGTAACGTTTCCACTCATGTTTCTGAGAGACATCTCAAAATGTTTCAAACTGAACTTCTGACTTTCCCCACCCCCA
Source organism: Galeopterus variegatus (assembly GCF_000696425.1). Taxonomy (NCBI): domain Eukaryota; kingdom Metazoa; phylum Chordata; class Mammalia; order Dermoptera; family Cynocephalidae; genus Galeopterus; species Galeopterus variegatus. The sequence goes on from NW_007729572.1 coordinate 195,375, forward strand.
CTAGTTCTTTTCACCCTTTCATCTTCTCCATCTCAATTATTGGCAAGTCTAAAGCTTGTAATCATCCTGGTCTCCTCGCTTTCTCTTATACCACACATCCGATTCATTAAAAGTCTTGCCAGTTCTATCTTCAAAATAAATCCAGAATCTGACCAATTCTCACCATGCCTTTTGCTACCACCTGATTTAATCCATCCTTACATCTTACTTGGCTTAATCCAACAACCCTCCAGCTGCTCTCTGCGTTTCTGCCTCTGCCTCGCCACAATCATTCTCAACCCAGCAGCCAAATAGATCCTTTTAAATCCTAGCGCAGTTCTTGTCACGCCTCCATTCAAACCCCACCCCCAATGGCTTCTTAACTTTCTCAGGGTAAAATTCAAAGTCCTCAGCATGGTCTCGAAGGATGGACATGACCTCCCCCCTCTCTCCACCATCATTGTCCCCTTGCCCGCACACTCCAGCCACACCAAACTCCTTGCTTTCTCCAGAGCTCTCAAAGCATATTTCTACTTATTTCCAATTGAGGGTCTTTGTTGTTACTATTTCCTGAGCCTGGAGTGTTCTTTTCCTGGATATCTACTTTGCTCAGATTCTTATTTCCTTCAGGTTTCTGCTAATATCAGCATATTAGGAGAGGCCGTTCTTGACCTCCTCATATAAAACAGGAACCCACCCATCTCCATCATCCCCTGCCCTCCTTAGCCTTCTGATAGTTCTTCATTGCTCTTACCACTATCTTACATAGTATATATTTACTTATTGGTTTAGTTTCTATTCCTCTGACTTCTACTACCCCAAAGTACAGCATGTGCATGCATGAGGAGAGTCTCTGTTTTATTCATTGCTATATTCCCAATGCCTGGACATAGTAGAGGGTCAGTAAATATTTGTTGAATGAATAAATGAAGTATACTCTTTTTGATAAGGCAGTAGCACTCAAAGTCCCTGACACATTCTCCCTAATTTTTTTCCTCTACTTGGGAACAATGGGTATGCTATTCTTTAATTCACACTTAATCTTTAAGGCAGAATAAAAGAAAGGGGATGATGTGCATGTGGTTCAGGACCAACAGAGGACCAATCTGATCACGAGAAGGTCTGCAGCTGGCACCATGGGTACTTTCACCCCGTCGCACAGAAACCAGCGTACGTGGGCATATAGTAGGGTACTAACTTCTGAAATACATATGCCTCATTATTAGGCTTCTATAACTTCCAAGTCTATGGCCGCATGGGTACTTTCACCCCGTCGCACAGAAACCAGCGTACATGGGCATATAGTAGGCTACTAACTTCTGAAATACATATGCCTCATTATTAGGCTTCTATAACTTCCAAGTCTATGGCCTCTCTACCAAGTGTTAAATCATTGTAAATAAAGAGAACATACCAGTACATGTGATTTTTTCTATTTAGAAATAATCTGAAATTTACAGAAAAGTTGGAAGTGGAGTTGCTTTTTTTTTTTTTTTTTGTAGATCTTTTTTGGTGGTCTGAATCATTTGAGAGTAATTTGTCAATTAGATGCCCCATAACCTCCAAATACTTCAGTGTGTATCTCCAAAAAACAAGGATATTCTTCTGTGTAACCACCATCACAGTCAGAAAATCTACTGATACAATACAACCACCCAGTTCTCAGTCCCCTTTCAAGTTCTGCTAATGGTTCCAAAGACATCCTTGTAACAAAAGGATCCTATTCAGAATCATGTGTTGCACTTAGTTGTCATATGTCTTTAGTCTCCTTGAATCTGGCACAGTTTTTCAGTTTTCCTTTGACTTTCATGGCCTTTTGAAGATTAAAGAGTCAGTTATTTTGTAGAAAGTCCCTCAATTTTGGTTTGTCCTGAACTGTAAGATAATAAATGTGTTGTTTCAAGCCACTAAGTTTATGATAATTTGTAACAGCCACCACAGGAAACACATACTCTTTGAAAGGTCTTGGTGCCTATGCATTCCAGTTTGAAGTCTTTGACTCCAGCCCGGAGAGGACCTCCTTGCACTTGGGCCACTACGGATGACTTTGCTGCCCTGTCGGTATTCAAGGTTGCTGTGTTGGTATCCTAAACTTCTTGCTGAATGCATCTGGTTGGCTGGCAGCCAGGAAGAACTCAATATCGGGGCCAAATTCTTCCTGAATGTAGTAAGGAGGCCTGTTTCAGCCCAGAGGTGAAATAGCTTGGCTGGATTGTCCCAGTAAATTCTCAGGATGCCTGACAAGTACCCTGGTCCATGGCATTCTCTCACTGATGTAAAAGCCTGAGCCTCTGAAGGGATGCCCGCTCCAGGGAAACTGGATACATACTTAACACCTTCTTGGCCTGACTCCCGATGTCCTTCTGGGTGTATGGGGCGGTCTAGGAAAGACCTGGTTATAAAAGTAGAAAAGCCCTATAGAGACCTGCAGACTCAGAGGGCCCCACAAACATTTGCTTCAGTCACCTCTTGCACAGATGAAGGGAATTGTACCAGGTCCAACGAGCAGGAGAGCTCAGACCATTTCTCTTTGCGTAGCTTGGCAAAGAGAAAAATTGCTCATTAATATTTCAAATGAAAGTCTTATTCGGCCGTGGAAGAGAATCCCAGAGAGGTCTGAGTGGATGAGGAGTCTTGATGGAGCCATGTTACAAAAAGTTCAGGAACTTAGGAGAGAGCGGCCGGGAAGGGGGTGGCGATGAGTTAGGGAGGACAGAGCGACTGGGGTCTCCTGTGCCCAATCTCTGTACGCAACATTTTGTGCCTGGCCCGGTGAGGGGCTGGTCTGGGGGCCGCGCAGGGTGGCTCTCCCGGGTCTCCCCTATTTGGCCAGCTGGGCCGGGCTCTGGGCGGGGCTGAGGAGCGCGGGCGGGGGTGGGAGCCCCGGAGGAAGATGCGCGGAGCCGGCTGCGGAAGGCGGAGGGTGGGGATCCGGGGCGAGCTGCGTCCTCGCGGCTGCCCCGTTCCGCGCCCCGCCGCCGCCCGAAGGCAGGCGCTGTCAGCGGAATCACTCCCCTTTCAGGGGGAGGGACGGGGGAAGGGGTCTAGCTCTTTTCCGCTTAAAAAAGCAAAGGGAGCTCGCGGGCAGCTCTGCAGCCCTCCCTCCCCACTGCTGGACCATGCACCCCTGCCCCTGCCGGCTCGGCCACAGGCGAGGACTTGATTTCTGGAGCTGAGAGCCAAAACTTGTTGACTTTTCTTCTCTCCAATAACTGAATCATGCCATGTGCCCAGAGGAGCTGGCTGGCAAACGTCTCCCTGGTGGCTCAGCTCCTCAACTTTGGGGCGCTTTGCTATGGGGGACAGCCTCAGCCAGGCCCCGTTCGCTTCCCGGACAGGAGGCAAGGTTAGTGGCTTTTCTTTATTTCCTTTGAAAACAGGGGTGGAGAGACGTTGGAAACTTGGTTGCTCTCTTCCCCCTCCCCCACTCGGCAGACCTGAACTCTGCAAACCGTTTGGCTGAGTTGGAAGGAAATCTGGGCTGGGAGCTCAGTGACCTGGGCTTTCTCAGAATTCAGTGTTTAAGGTGATGATTCCTTAATTTTTGCTGAAAGGTGAGTATCCCGCTGTGTTTTACAGGGATGACATTGCAGTCTTTGAAAGACCCAAGGAGCAGCTGGTAATATCTCTCTCTCTCTCTCTCTTTCTCTCTCTCTCTCTCTCTCTCTCTCTCTCTCTCTCTCTTCTTCTGTTTAAATGCTGCTGTTTCAACCCCCTACGTTTCAGATTCTAAACAAGGCAAATTATTATTATTCTTTAAAAAAAAAGTTCCAACTGGTCACTGGCAGTCATTGTAGTGTTTCTAGTTAATTTTAAACTTCTGGTCAGGGAAAAGGAAATGTGATTCCGCCCCCCTGCGGAGCACGCTTGGCTATGTTTTGGTTTCCTGGAAAGATTTAGGGTTGTGTTTTTAAAATAAGTCTTTTGGGGGGAAATTTACCTCGGCAGGGGCTCACTTTCCCCTGCCCTGCCTCGCTGGTCACAGCTGGTTGCTTTCTCTTTCTAGATTTTGTGAAACCCATAATGTTATAGAAAGCATTGGAGGAGTTGTGGTGGGCAATTTGTTATTATTATGTTATTATTATTAAGCCTGACACCCCAAGCAGGGTGGTACTGTCGCCTCTGATTTTCGTGGGACTTGGAAGGGTCAGAGACACGTTCCTGTTTGGTGGGGAGTTCATCGTGCCTCTGGGGGAAAACAGAGCTGCAGTAATGGCCCGCATGGTCATTGGGCAAGCTGATCTGACTGTGACAACAGCCTTACAGGGTGCAGGTCCCATTGATATTGTCCCTTCTCTGCAGATGAGGAGGCTGAAGCTTGGAGAGCTTATGAGCCCAGCTAATGGTCGAGTGAGGTTTTGAAGTCAGGTAGCCTGACTTACAATCACGCAGCACTGCCCGTAGCAATCACTGGCACAACACGTGCACGCGTGTGCGCACACACAGTACTGGGAAGCACCAATTAAGTGCTGTGTGTGCTGACTGTGCTCAAATCTCTGGAAGAGTCCTTCATAGCTTTCTGATATCCCGTTAATTCTCAAGGTTACTTGGGTGACAGACACCACCAGCCTGTCCTTGTCTAGTACTTCTAGGCAGAGTTTTCTGCCCACGTTGCAAAGTTCAAAATACTGCTGGAGAACTGTCTGCTGCGGCTTCCAGAGCTGTCAGACAGAAGTCCTTCCCTTTGCTTTACTTGGAAGCCGGAGCGGCAAACATGGGGGTTAGATGTCAATCACCGGCACTCGCTTGTGTAAACGGTCCAGACACCATCTCCCGTCCCCAAGTTTAAAATAGCATTGCTTGTTGTTCTTTGAAAAACAGTCCCTTTGTGAAAAGTCTCTCTTCTGGGGCAACACACACAAAGCCTGCAAACGCTTCCCAGGGCATTTGGAGTTGATTTGGTTCAAAGACCCACATTCTCCTGGGGTGGTTTTCAGTTCCTCTTGCTCCACATCTTCTTTGCAAGGGAATTCAGCTGGGTGCGGAGCAGACGCCACGGAGCCTTGCTTTCTCTCTGGAAAGTAAGATAGGGTTATTTTTCCTAGTGACCTTTAAGGTTATGTGCTAAGAGCATTAGATATTGAAAAAGAGCTGTAAAATGCTCTGAGCTTATTAGTGATATGTATATATTTGGGTATAAAAATAATTTCAGTTTTTAAAAGCCTTTTCATCAATCTTAATCTATTCATTAATGGATTTACAAGTATTCCACTTTTGGTGCAAATGAGAAACTTCTAAGCAGACTTTCATTTAGAACTAAAGAGAGAAAGAAAGAGAAAGAGAGACAGAAGGGCTGAGGGCAAACTAACGAGAGAAGTACATTCTAAGACTTCTTGGGAATAAGGTGACCTGAGTTTTGCTTCCAAATGACCTTTCGTTTCCACTCTGACAGCATTTCTGAATTGCACCCAAATTCTGAACGTTTAATCTTGCTGATTACTTCAGATATCATCTGACCATCTTTCTTATTTTTCCAGACGAAGCCCAGGAGGTCCAGGTGGTCAGTCTGTTAGTCAACATGTATTTACTGAGTGCCTACGAAATGCCACTTCACCAGAAGGGCAAAGGGAATTACGAAGGGTCCAATAGTTGGAGACAGATTCAGACACTAGATAAGCTTTCAGGTCCCTTCTAGTTCTAATTGTTGGGCGGAGTCAGGATTCTAGCCCTAAGCAGGCGTATGGAGGGAGATAAAACCAATCCTTTCTGGGACTAGAAACAGGCAGATTTGACTAACTCTGCTCAGTATTCTTTCCATAAGGCTCAGTTGTGATGTAATAATGTGACTTCCACAAAGTTGCTTGGTTTCTCAACAACGGGAAATATTAATCTTGCACACAGCATACTGCCTTTCTTCTACAGCCAATAACTCAGTTGTGATGTAATAATGTGACTTCCACAAAGTTGCTTGGTGTCTCAACAACGGGAAATATTAATCTTGCACACAGCATACTGCCTTTCTTCTACAGCCAATAATATCCCCTTAGTTTTGTTTATCCCTGTTCTGTTTGCAAAGCACCGGTCATTTCCATGACCTCTTCTGCTCCGGACAATTTTGTGAAATCAACAGGTCAGGAACTTTACCAGCGTGCACAGGCTTGTGCAAGAGCAGAGGGAGTGTTGCAGTGTTTCCAAACAAATGCTCTAATTATTTGCAAAAAAAAAACTCTTCAAGGAGGAAATGATTTCATATATTTTCTCAGTGTAAGAAAAGACTTCATGTTTTTGATATTTCGTATTATTTATAAGATATATGGTTGGCAGATTAGTTATCCTAGGTTTGGTGAGCAAATCCAGCCTCCTGTGGTGTATTTTACAACTTTGAGTGGACTAACATGATCCTCCACGACATTTCAGCATATGTAAATTTCTATAATAAAAGATACAGTAATTTATAAGATATATGGTTGGCAGATTAGTTATCCGAGGTTTGGTGAGCAAATCCAGCCTCCTGTGGTGTATTTTACAACTTTGAGGGGACTAACATGATCCTCCACGACATTTCAGCATATGTAAATTTCTATAATAAAAGATACAGTTGTACGGTTACAACAACCCATGGATGATAATTATAAGAACAAACCTCTGACTATAACAGGAATTCCTTTGCCCTTCTTAGTAAGGAGCCTTAGAGATTCAATTGCTAAGATAGAAATAAATATAAAGAATAAATATAGATTGTGCTCGCTTTGGCAGCGCATGTATTAAAACTGGAACAATACAGAGATTAGCTTGGCCCCTGTGCAAGTATGACACACAAATTCACAAAGCATTCCATATGAAAAAAAGAAGTGTAGATTTAACCTAAACTTTGTAAAAACTGGTAGGTAACTGGTAGGTACTCACCTCTCTCCTTTCTTTCTAAGCTGAGGGTTTAAGATCCCTTGGCGTTTTATATTTTCAAAAGTTCTGTGCTAAAAGGCTTCACTCAAAGTTTCTCCTGAAGTATCATTGCAACTTGTGGCCTCGGTTTCAAATCTAATTGTTAGCAAGGCAGTCAAAGTATTTCGGGCTTATAATTTATTTCCACAAACCCTAATGCAGGCTGTGATGTAATTACAGTGTGGCTCAGTCTGCTGCCCCTTCCCGCCACCTTGACATCTGGTCCTCCGTGGTAGACCCTGGAGAAGCAGTGAGGGCAGAGCTGAGATGTGTGGATTCTGGGGTCAGATTGCCCAGGCACGGATCCTCACTCCCCACCATTGTCACTTTACAGAGAGGGGGGTGGAGGATAAGATGAACGACACGGTTAATAATACCTCCCCAGAGATGTGTGAGGAGTAGACAAGACCAAGCTGGTACACACTTCATGTCATGCTTGGCCATAGAAATGGTAACTATTAGGAGCTATTATTGTTTCCTGACACCCATTCCTCCATTGCTGTCATATTCCTTCTGCATCTGCTCTCTGTTGGCCAAGATTATACTAACTCATTTGCCAAACCAAATGCCTACTGAGAAGAAGCCAAGGTGAGTGTGGGCTTCTCTCTTATCTCTGCTTGAAGGTTACATACATTCATGGCCACAGTGATCCCTGGTAGCCAAGTTTCTATCTTTAGTACCAACAGTGCTAGTGTTTAGCTAGTGAGTGTTATTTGTCAAGCACTATTTTAAATCTATTGCATATGTTAATACATCAGAACCTCACAACCACCCTAGGAGGTAGATACGATTATTATTATGCCTCTTGTGTAGATGAGGCAGCTGCAGTTGGGCCACCAACATAAACCCCGTTCTGTAAGTGGCCTTCTGTTTCTCTCCACGCCTATAGGCTGTCATGGCTTAGCTGCCTCGTTTGCAATCAAATCAGGAGGGAAAACTAATTTTATCGCCAATTACGCTGTCCCATAAAAAGACAATTTCTATCTCCATTTATTGCTGAGCAAATTGAGGCATAAATAATCAAGCAGTTCTTTTCTGGTCAGATCGTCACCCCTAGGGGCAGTGCCCGTTGCCTCTAACTCTGTTTTGCTCTCTGCCATGGGCAACGGCTCCTCTTTAGGTACACCCAGTGCAGAGGCTAAGAATGTGATTTTGAAATAGGAAGCACAGGGCTGTAACTCAAGTAATGTTGTATAATGTTGCGTAGTCACTTATTAGACACGGTTTCCTTATCTGTGAAATGGGGTTAACAACTGAATCTATATCACAGGGTTGTATAACAAATAAGACATATTTAATGAGGAATGACTTACAGTACCTGGTTCATAGGAAATGCTTCTTAAACAGTTACTATAATAACAATCATCATATTATTATACAGACAATTATGTGGCTCTCTTAAAAACCCATTAGATCAAAAGCAACTGAATCAAAATCTGTAAATTTGTTTGCTCTTCTATTCTTTGGGCAGTAAGTGCTGAGCCTTAAGCAAGCCTTAGTCTTTCATTTTATGCTTTCAAAAGTCATGTTTAAATCCTTGCGATGTATCTTCAGAGGCAATCCCTATCAGGGATATTGTACTTGGGAAATTTATGGAAAGAGATGTATCGTTCTCTGAATAAATTGAAATAGCTCCTTGACCAAGTTCGCTTCCTGCACACTGTTCCCATTGCAGTTCTTCTAACTCAGATGTGGGATTGTCACTTCTCCAGGTGATGCACTGCAGAAAGAATACTTTGCTGCCGTTTGAGCCTCTCTCTACCCTCTGGCCTGCTTTTTCCTACACCCTTACCTCCTGTGAACATCCCTATTGATCTGTTACTCTAAGCTCCTCTCTCTTTCTATTGCCTGAGAGGACTCTGTGCTTTACTGTCACCGCCATCTACCCCCTCCAGTGACTGCCAGTGCAAGGGATGCCTCTTCCAAGGTTCTTTCTTCCCTCAGGATGCAGCCAGCAGTGATGGGCACAGGCAGCAGGGCACGGGGAGCAACTGGTGTCAGACTGCCTCCTGTCATGGGCCATCAGCGTCCCTTACTTAACCTCCTCTGCTAGATGCTCTCAGAAGCTGGCACAGTGCCTCGTGCAGCCAATCCTTTTCACCTGTTTATCTTCAGTTGGAAGAAACAACATGAGAAATACAAATTTTGATGGGAAAAAACACAACCCAAATCTCTCCATCATAAGAATTTTCATTTTTACACATTATCTCAAAGACTTTGTTCATATGCATGTGTGTATATATATATATATATACACATATACATATCTCACAATTGCAATTATAGTGGAGACACAATATATATTTATTATCCCTTTATTATATATTATTTTCGTATTTATGCATAATTGCCATGATTAAGTATACTAATATGTCATTTTGATATATAAATTTACATAAATTGTCTATCTAGAGTAATTTTTTCTAAATGTAAGATTAATTTAAAGCAGCACATGTTGGCCTTTGTTTCATGACAAGCTGAATTTGATAGTCGCTTTCTGGGTATAACAAATAAGATATTTCCAACTCTTTTAGTCTTGTTGCATAGGTCATAGCTTATTCAACTTGGAGAAGTATACCCTTTTACTCAGAATTCACATTTTTAAAAATGTAGTTGCTTTTAGTTTGTGTTCCCGTTAAATTGGTCAGTATGGCTTTTTGGAAAAGTAATTTGTTAGAAAAGATGCTTGTATTTCTGTTTTGGTGCAGATGCAGAGACTTGCACGTGTAACAGGGTATTAAAGTGGGACTTTTCCTTTTGTCTCAGTTTCTGCCAAGACCTTAAGTCTGAGGGGAAAAAAGGAGGTTGATTTCCCACATGTACTTAAATAAGAGAAACTCCAGACCAGGTGTGTGGGACTTGCAAAGAAATGTGATTCAAAGCTCTCCTTTCTGCTAGTGTGTCCTCAAAGATCAATGAAAAGATATCGGAGAGAGACTTTCTTTTTTGTGTGTGTGTGTGTCCTTCTTGTGACTGGTAAGGGGATCTCAACCCTTGGCTTGGTGTCGCCCACACCGCGCTCAGCCAGTGAGTGCACTGGCCAGTCCTATATAGGATCCGAACCCACGGCGGGAGTGCCGCTGCGCTCTCAGTGCTGCACTCTCCCAAGTGCACCACGGGCTCGGCCCCGGAGAGAGACTTTCTTCCGGAGTGAGTGCTGGGGTGCTCCCCTCTACAATTTCCCCAACTCAAGGCTGCTCAGGGGGACTTCAGAGATCTCAGAGAGTTTGATGTGGGTTTGGGAAACATGACAACTAGTGTTTTAGCTTTAAAATGCCGATAGGCAAAAGACTGATGAATGGCATTTGATGAGAGAGCCAACCAAGAGCACCACTGTCCAGGAATGGCCTGATTTCCCTGACTTTGTGGGGCATAGCAAGGATCATGGTTGTTTCCTGTGAGCCAGATTTGGACCCCATGTAAGGGAACCAGACCTGGATTGTCTCGAAGGGGTGCCAGGGAGGATGACCTGCAGAGGTGAGGTAGGCTCAGTAAAGGAGGGGAGGGTGGAAAGGCTGAGGGCGGCCAGTAGGAGGAGGAATTGCCCACACCAAGGGACCTGGAGGTGGCAATCCCCAGTGACAGAGGTCTCCCAGAGCCCATAAACCTCTTGAGAGAAGAGGTCAGCATCTGGTCATTGACCACACACAAGGCACCATTGCCAGATGACAGCTATACCCAGCTGAGTAAGACTTATTCTGCCGCTAACTTCCCTTCACTCCCAACACTGGAGGAGCCAGAGGCATCACTGTGAGTAGCAGAAGAGAAGAGCAACATGTGGGAAATACTAGAGAAGCTGGCTACCTGCCCTGCCCAACCTGGCCATTCCTCTCTTCCTCCATGTCTGAAGTCGGAAGGGCAGAGAAGCTTTACTACTATGTAGGGTCAGATATTTCTTGGGAAGTGAGCGGGTGTGGGGAGGACTGAGCCAGTATACTCCTCAGTCCGTGGCACACTAGCGTCATTTTGCACACCAGCGCAAAGACACATTTTTGTTTTATGCATTTATGCATTTTTGTTCCCACTGCCCACTCCTTTTCCTCCCTCTGGAAAACCATTTTAATGGGTTCCCTATGTATTTTTCGTTCATGTGTCTTCTGGCAAACTGTATTATTGTTTGTGTGTGTGTGTGTATTTTCTATTAATGTAAATGGTTCTGTATTAACATTTTTCTTGTTTTTCATGGAGCACTGTTTTTAATATTTGTCGGTGTTGCTCTGTGGTGTGTTGTGCCTAACTGCTGTGGATAGAAGCAATGGTCTCGACTCTTTGCACCTAAAAATTGAGACTATTTGTTAGTACCTAAGAGTGAAAACTCTGCCCGATATTTCATCCAAGGCAGAGAAAAATGATTACACAAAGTGTATCTGAAGGCAGTTGTCTGGGGAAAAAAGTTCAGTTCTGTTAGTAAACTAGCTACAAACTTGTTCACATGAACACATATGAACTGAGCACCTGTGATGTGCAAGATTCTGACCTCCAAAGGATTCAGGGATAAATGGTACAATAAACAAAAGGCAATGTAAAATAAGGCCATTCTGGGAGGTGTAGAGAGTAAAGGCGTGAGAGTTCCTGGAAAGGAGAGAGAACCTAAAACAGGGACATTAGGAGAATGAAGAGGAATGTTTTGAGTTGGGACTTTAAAGCATAAGTGGAATTTTGGTAAAATGCAAAAGACATTCTATTTGAGGGAAGTAAGTAACATGAGCAAAGGAATTCAAGTTAGAAAGTGCAAGGGGTACAGCTGGCAGGTGGCAAATAAGGTTTTCTTTTCTCTTCCTTCCTCCCTCCTTTCTTCTGTCCCTCCTTCCCTCTGTCCTTCCTTCCTTCTTTTTCTTGACCTGAAGTGAAAAATTGGTTTATTTTACTAAGTAGTTTGCTTTAAGTAATCCAGAGTGATGACTAACTCCCTGCTAGTTAGATCCTTTGTTATTCTCCCATAAATATGTACATTATTGTGTGTCCATAAAAAAGAAATAAATCTTTAAAAATATAATGAGGTAGTGTTGAAGATCTAAATTTGGCTAAGTTGGCATGACCGACCAGGTAGGTCTTGCTGCCTCCGGACTCCATCCCCAGCCTGGCTGAGTGCGTGCCGTCCAGAGAGCCATCCTACCAGAGAGGCCCAAGTTCTGCGGAGACCACATGCCATGCGGTGCCAGTGCAAAACTGAGCAGGTAGGCCTCGGTGCCGCTGGACTCTATTCACAGCCTGGCCGAGTGTGCATTGACCAGAGAGGTGCCTCCGTGGAGAGGCCCAAGACCCAAAGATAGTACGCACCCAACACACCAGTGGGTGACTGAACAGACACTGAGGCAGCCATGCCAAATTGGCAGCCCCAACAGCATTCTGGACTCTATTCACAGCCTGGCCGAGTGTGCATTGACCAGAGAGGTGCCTCCGTGGAGAGGCCCAAGATCCAAAGATAGTACGCACCCAATGCACCAGTGGGTGACTGAACAGACACTGAGGCAGCCATGCCAAATTGGCAGCCCCAACAGCATCCTAGCCAGACAATAGTGTTAAACCAGTGGACCATGAAATCCCCTGCCACGATGACTAAACTTGATGTCAGATACCAGAAATATGAAAAATCAAGAAAGAACACCACCAAAGGGTAATAACTCTCAAGCTCTAGATCCTATAGAACAAGAAGCCCTTGAAATGTTGGACAAGGAATTTCGAGTGATAATTCTAAGGAAACTAAATGAGATACAAGAAAACTCAGCTAGACAACATGATGAAACGAGGAAAAGAATATAGGACCTGAAAAAAGAAATGTACAAGGAAATCAATGCTCTGAAAAAGAATGTGCAGAGCTTGCTGAGCTGAAGAATTCATTCAATGAAATAAAAAACACAACAGAGAATTTAACCAGCAGGATTGCAGAAGCAGAAGAGAGAACTTCTGACCTTGAAGACAGGCTATTTGAAATAACACAGGCAGACAAAAAAAAAAAAAAAAAAAAAAAAAAATTAAAAAAAAA
>NW_007729572.1:209662-211139 GCF_000696425.1 Galeopterus variegatus
GTACTGGGTTTGGTACCTGAAAAATAACTACCACTGACATAAAAACTCAAGAAAAATCAAAGCCTACTAGTAAAATAAAAATGCCAACAATGAACAGAAAAAAAAAAGTTTATCTACAACCCAAAGAACCAACAAATACAGAAGAAAGACATACAGCAAATCAGAAAGAAAGGAACAAAAGACACTTAAGATATCCAAACAAAAATCAATAAAATGCTAGGATTAAATCAACACTTTTCAATAACAACTCTTAATTTAAAAGGATTAAATTCCCCAATCAAAAGACACAGACTGGCTGACTGGACTAAAAAGAAAGACCCAACTATATGCTGCCTTCAAGAGACCCACCTCACCTATAAAGGCTCACATAGACTAAGAGTGAAAGGATGGAAAAAGATTTACCAAGCAAACAGAAATGAAAAATGAGCTGTAGTAGCTATTCTTATATCTGATAAAATAGACTTTAAACTAAAAACCATAAAAAGAGATAATGAGGGCCACTACATAATGATAAAGGGGTTGATCCATCAAGAAGACATAACAATCATAAATATATACACACCCAATGTCGGATCAGCCAGATTTATAAAGCAAACCCTATTAGACCTAAAGAAGGAAATAGACACTAATACCATAATAGCAGGGGACCTGAGCACCCCACTGTCAATATTGGGCAGAACATCTAGGCAAAGAATTCGTATAACTTCGTATAATGTATGCTATACGAAGTTATTACGATATAGTCAACTGTGTTGTCAGGTTTTTTATCTTTATTCTTTGTTGGATAAAGAAATTTATATCCACATTTATAGTGTTCATAAGGTAACTAGACAGAAGATCAGTAGAAAGATATCTTTATGTATGTTTTTAAAAAGGTCACCAGAAACAGAAAGTTGTCAATTAATTTTCTGCAGGTATTCTTCTTCATTTCTCTTTCTTCCTGAAAAATAATTAATATAGGATTACATCCCCAACCATCATAGGTAATATTGTCACAAGGCGGCTTCTTCGAACCAGTGTAGAACTCTGATTGTCAGAGTAATGGAGAAGGTCTATACATGAATTATTCAAAGAATTGTATAATCAGCACAGCATTCAGATTAAACCCCAGACTACAGCCATCTGATCTTTGACAAAGACACCAAGCCTTTACATTGGGGAAGAGACTGCCTCTTCAGCAAATGGTGCTGGGATAACTGGATATACATATGCAGGAGAATGAAACTAGACCCATACCTCTCACCATATGCTAAAATTAACTCAAAATGGGTTAAAGAATTAAGTATACACCCTGAAACAATAAAACTTCTTAAAGAAAACATAGGAGAAACACTTTAGTAAGTAGGACTGGGCACAGACTTCATGAATATGACCCCAAAAGCATGGGCAACCAAAGGAAAATAAGTAAATGGGATTTCAAATTAAAGAGCTTCTGCACAGCAAAAGAAACAATTAACAGAGTTAAAAGACAACCAAC
>NW_007729572.1:211562-212038 GCF_000696425.1 Galeopterus variegatus
TAGATCTACTACATGACTCTTTTATCCCACTGCTGGGAATATACCCAGAGGAATGGAAATTATGAAGTCGAAGGTATACCTGTTCTCCAATGTTCATTGCAACACTCTTTACAATAGCTAAAAGTTGGAACCACCCCAAATGTGCATCATCAGATGAGTGGATATGGAAACTGTGGTACATCTACACAATGGAATACTACTCGGCTATAAAAAAGAATGAAATACTGCCATTTGCAATGACATGGATGGACCTAGAGAGAATTATATTAAGTGAAATGAGTCAGGCACAGAAAGAGAAATATCACATGTTCTCACTTATTTGTGGGAGCTACAAATAAATACAGAAATACAGAAATAAACTGGTGGGGGGGGAGGGAAGAAGACACAACAATTACAATTCCTTGAAGTTGATATGACAAGCAAACAGAAAGGACATTGTTGGGAGGGAGGGGGAGAGGGAGGTGGGAGGGAGGTTT
>NW_007729572.1:212143-229643 GCF_000696425.1 Galeopterus variegatus
ACCAAGCATTTCATTTAATCCTGGAATTTGCTCTACTATTACTTGCAATTTACAGAGGCTCAAAAGATTAACCAGTTTGCCCAAAGTCATGCAGCTGGTGAAAGGCACAGCCCAGCTCCTTTCAGGTTTGCCTAGTCCTCCAAGCTTGCACTTAAGCCCCTACCCGACCCTGCTTCCCTCAGAGGATAGCACAAACAATGCTGCACAGAGGTTCCCTGGCAAACTGAGAACATATGAGCTCACAAACGCATGAGGCCTCCTCTCCACTTCAAATTCTGAGCCTGAGCTAGAAATAAAGTGTTCAAGTACCAGCAAGAACAGACAAAAACTCAAAGTTCAGGAAGCCAAGTCATCCTGTAAGGATGTACCAAGGGGTGCCTGAAGTTTTATACAGAAGGGTTCATTATTATCATGTTTTCTAAAAATACCCATTTATTGGGATGAGAATAAATGAGTGCTAGAATATTAGCTTAACGCTGAAACAGAGTTAGGCAGGGCACATAAGGCCCTACGAGGCACTAGGAGAGACTCCGTCAACCACTTTTGCAAGTATGGAACCACCAGGGATGAAAGGGACCAGGCAAGGAAGGGTTATGCCAGACAGGTCCCCCAGAAGAAGAGCAGAATAAGAATCTATCACTGCAGCTGAGGACTCACTGGGATCACACAGGGTGCAAAATGGAGATACGGGCAGCGAACAGAGCTATAAAAATAGCAATTGTGTGGCCAATGGTGTCAGGTCAGGCTTGAGGTGCAAATAACACAGCTGGTGAGGTGGCTGCTATTCTGGAGTGGTGGGTGGGAGCAGAACCATGATGAGGGACACACCCAAGAGAAGGTGACAGAGTAACCTGGCACTAGTTTGTTTTGCTTCAGGATGGTCTAGTCTCAGTCCCGGCATGGAAATTAACACAGCACAGTAATTCACTGGTGGTGAAACAATAATAATTCTACTTGCTTTTCTAGGAAATTATCTTAATTATTTCACAGAATAATTCTACTTGGTTCTCTTCCTAGCACTATTTTCTGAAATGTTTTCTAGGCCAGTGCTACCTGAATGGTGGCTCACAGACTGGTGCCAGCCCACAAGAGAAGAACCAAAACGGAGAGAGCAGATAAAAACTTTTACAGCAGTCTGATGCCGCTGTGATATGTGTGCTGCATTTTTACAAAAGTACTGGTTCAGGGAGAATAGGAAATTTTAAAACAGAAAAAAAAAAAAAAAAAAACCCAAGTTCTTTTAAGCACCCTTTGCTGCGTTATGAAACACTCCTATGCTGTAATTAGTGTGAGGTTTGTCAGTGTGTATATGGTAGGTTTGCTGTGTTTCTGTTTTTTCCCTCTAACCTGATTTAATGGGAACTTCCTGAGGCATTTAAACACCTTATAATAAACAGTTAAGCTCTGTGACTTGTGCTATGAATTCTGGACTTGAAATGTTCCTGTTCGTCATGCTGATCTTGCCCTTTCCTAACAGTATTCCTCATGAGTTAATTCTCATCTTAATTCGTCTCTGGTAAAACATCTGATATCCAGAGCTATACCTTAGTGTCAGCTAAGACTGTTACATGTCACCGAGCAGGGAGCATGGCGTAAATTTGAGCTGTTCAGGGACTTTAATGTTGATGGTATTTGTATGGTGGAAAGGATCTCTAAACTTCAAGGCAACAGTGGGATTTTGCAGTCAACGCTAGATTCTAAGTTCTAAATGGAATTAGCTTTGCCTTGCTGCATGCTCAGCATGGATCTCCCTATTTTATTCTTTGTCTCTTTTTCTTTCAGAGCATTTTATCAAGGCCCTGCCAGAATACCATGTGGTGACTCCTGTCCGAGTAGATGCCAGTGGGCATTTTCTTTCGTATGGCTTGCACCATCCTGGCACCAGCAGCAGGAGGAAGAGACATTTGGATGGCTCAGAAGACCGAGTGTATTATAGAATTTTGCACGAGGAGAAGGACCTGTTTTTCAACCTGACGGTCAATCGGGGATTTCTTTCCAGTAGCTACATCGTGGAGAAGAGATACGGGAACCTCTCCCGTGTCGAGATGATGGCTTCCTCAGCCCCCCGCTGCCATCTCAGGGGCACAGTTCTACAGCAGGGCACCAGAATTGGGACAGCAGCCCTCAGTGCCTGCTATGGATTGGTGAGTGCCTGGGTCCATCACCTCCCTCTCTGCCCCAGGTCCTAGCAGCTCAGCCCCGTAGACCATTACTAACAGGCTCACAGATGCATTAATACATATGAATTGAGCCCCTGTGATGATTACAGCCTCCAAAGGGGTTGGGGAGAAAGTGTATAATAAATAAAAGGCAATGCATCTTGGAGGTGTAGAGAGTAAGTTCACTGAGGGTTTAAAGGAGGCAGAGAAAACTCCAACCAGAAACATCCAGGGGAAAGAGGGAGGATTTGAGTTAGATCTTCAGCCTCTGAGGCGGCTCTGAGGGTATTGTTGACTGTTGGCCAGCACCTTTTGAATTAGCAAAACCTGGATTTGGACTAAGAGTCTTACTAATAACAATGGTGATATCAGCAGCTGCTATGATTAAATAGTTGACAATGTGTACTTCATAATCAGACTTCATGTGAAACCTTGGGCTGTCAGTTGATCTCTTTGTGTCTCTATTTTTTTCATCTGTAAAATGGAGATAATGATAGTACCTGTCTCATGGAGCAAGTTTGGCAAGGTGTGACCCACAGGCCAAACCTGATCCACCTCTTATTTTTATAAATAAAGTTTTATTGAAACACAGAAATGTCCATGCACTTACATGATGTCTATGGTTGCTTTTGAACTATAAGAGAAGAGCTGAGTGATTGGGATATGAACTGTTTGGCCTGTGAAGCCAACAATATTTGCTATTTGGCCTTTACAGAAAACGTTTCCTGATCCCTGTAATAGAGTATTGTGAGGATTAAATGAATTAATGGAAATATAAATCTTAGAAGAGTATTTAGTAAGTAAAAGACACTCAATGAATGTTGGCTGGTATTATTATTATTTTTTATTTTTCTAATAAGCCAAGCACTGGAATATGTGATTTATAATGTGGTTTATGTACATTGTTTTTCTCTCCCTAACTTTTTTTTTCTAGCAGATGAGGAAGCTTTTAGCTATTGCATAACTTTACTGTGCAAGTTAATTTGAGTCCAAGTCTTTCTCCTATTATGCTACATCACAAAATGTGACTTAAGTTTATTTTTTAATATTTAAACCTGAATTTAAAAAAAAGTTTGGTCCCTTTATTTCCTTTTACTTCTAGCATCAGCAAGTGACAACCTCACTAGCAACTGAATGGCAAACTAGGAATTACGTTGAGTTGTTTAGAGGTTTTTCTCATGCTTGAGTAGGAGGCAGGCAATAACGATGTGTGGCAGGGAGTGACCGCACTAACGATGTGTGGCAGGGAGTGACCGCAGGTGGAGAGATTCCAGAGTCCAGAAGGTGGTTATGGTGTAGTCCAGTGTCAGCCTTGGCACCCGTGCCAGAGCTGGTTTGCAGAACAAAGCCACTAGTGGTGTTGGCATTCCTACAGAAAGCACTGTCCCCAGTCCTCCTGTCATGGCTCTCATTTTGCTGAGAATTTCTGTTCTGCGTGATGTAGAAACTCTGTTTATCCTGTATCTATATAGTTTGGCTTTGCTGGAATACTGTGGGAAAATTCATGTAAAACATTATACAATAGTTTAAATTTTCTGAAGGATCTCTAGGGATGAATTGCTTTGTAAAATGAATGGAAAGTCTTGCTTTGCCTTTTTCTGTAAATCTGGATTTTCATATGTAGGTATTTATCATTTCCTTCTCATTAGGTCATGACACAATATCAACACATGACACAGAACCAAGATGGTTTTCTATTCTTCTTTTCTTCTTCTCCTCTGGCCTCCTATAGTGCTCAGTTGAACTGGGGGGTGCACCCTGGCATCACGGTCCTCACTTTCTGGTCTCACTCTGGGTTCACCTCATCCCTTTACAATCCTGGCTCTCATCTCTATGAGACAATCCTGGAAGCATCAGGGGCAACCTGATCCTCTATGATCAGGAGAACAGAAGAAATAGTCCCTGACATTAAACAACCCCCTGACAATTAAACATTATCATGCTCTTAAAACCCTAGAAAGTTTAAATATGTGTGCCTTTCTGTGGGTTAGAGCAGTATGGTCTGTGGACCTGCAGAATCACTATCACCTGGGAGCTCCTTAAAAAGAAAAATTCTTGGGCTCCACTCCAGACCTAGTGCATCAGAATCTCCAAGGGTGGGCAGAAACCTCTGAGTGTGTGTGTATTAGAAGCTTTATTGAGATATAATTCAGATATGTACAATTCACCTACTTAAAGAGCACAATTCAATGTCTTTAAATATATTCACAGACTTGTACAATCATCACAATGAATTTTAGAAAGTCTCAGCCCCCAAAGAAACCCATACCCCTTAGCGGTCACCTCCCCATCCTCTCATCCCCCAGTCCTAGGGAGCCAACTGATCTACTTTCTGTCTCTGTAGATTTGCCTATTTGAAACCTATGTTTGAATAAGCTTTCCTGGAGATTGTGATACTAACTGAAATTTAGGAACTACTGAACTAGAGCAGTTGTTCTCACCCTGGTTCAATGTTAGGATCACCTGGATAGCTTTAAAAATGTACCCGTGCCCCAACCCCATGCCCCAGATGTTCAGATATAATTGGCCTAAAGGTGGAGCCCAGGATCAGCATTTTAAAAGCTCTCCAGGAGATTCTAATATGAAATAGGTATTGCCAACCACTGGATTAGTGGGTGTTAACTGGTGGAATTAGCCAATATTTCTCTAAAGTAGTGGTTCTCCCTGGGTGATTCCTGCTGCTAGGGGTGAGAACTGCTGCGTTGCCAACCACTGGATTAGTGGGTGTTAACTGGTGGAATTAGCCAGTATTTCTCTAAAGTAGTGGTTCTCCCTGGGTGATTCCTGCTGCTAGGGGTGAGAACTGCTGCTCCCATTTGGTCCCTACTTTCATCTTGTGCTTTCTAAGGGAAATTGCATACTGTTTAGCATTACTCCAGGCATGGGAATAGAATACTGAGACCCTTTCAATTTCAAATGGCCCCAAGAAGCAGTGAGTACCAGCATGTAGATATTTTCAGATTCATGCTAAGTATAGGAGCCCAAAGTGGTAGAGATGGAGTATTTTTACAAGGTGATGGAGAATTTTTACATCCAAACCATCAAATGATTTTACCAGAAGAAACACTCCACAGGGATTATTATGGAGCTTTTCACACCTAATTAGACAAGTAACAAATGGTTATAAAAAAGGCACCAAAAGCCAAATGAGTTTTTTCCTTCCTGTGAACACCCCACTTGGTTGGCTTCAAGTTATTTATTTTCTCATGTGCCCAAACAAATTTGCCACATTTGTTCTTTTGTTTTCTAGTTAAGTAAGATGGCATTGATTTATTTTTCAAATATTGAAACAGTTTTGCATGTCTGATCATGGTGTATAATTCTTTTTATATACTGCTAAACTCTGTTTGCTAATATTTTCTTAATGATTTTGTGTCTATATTCATAAGGGATATTGGTTTGTAGTTTTTTTCTTTTTTTTGGTACTGCTTTTGTCTGATTTTGGTATCAGGGTAATATTAGCTTTATAAAATAAATTGGGAAGTGTATCCTCTTCTGTTTTCTGGAAGAGATTGTGTAGAGTTGATGTTAATTATCTTTATTTTAATTTGATAGAATTCTCAGTAAAAACATCTGGGCCTGGAGGTTTCTTTTTTGGGAGTTTTTTATTATTATGAATTTGATTTTCTTAATCATTATAGGGCTATTCAAATTTTCTATTTCATATTAGAGGAGCTATGGTAGTTTGTGTTTTTTGAGAAATTTATTTCATCTAAGTTGTCAAATTTATGTGTGTAAATCTATTATTCTTTTATTCTATTGATGTCTGCAGATCCTATAGCGATATTCTCTGTTTCATTTCTGACATTGGTGACTTGTATCTTCTCTGTCAGTCTTGCTAGAGGTGTCAATGTTATCGATCTTTTCGAAGAATCTTCTCTTGTTTTATTGATTTTCTCTATTGTTTTCTGTTTTCAATTTTATTGATTTCTGCTCTTACCTTTATTATTTTCTTCCTTTTACTTGTTTTGAGTTTATTATTGATTCAAGACTTTTCCTCTTTTCTAATGTAAGTATTTTGTGCTTTAGATTTCCCTTTGAGCATTGCTTTTTCTGTGTTTTACAAATTTTGGTATGTTGCATTTTCATTTTGTTCAGTTCGATACATTTTAAAATTTCTTTTGAGTTCTCTTTTTTGATCCATATTATTTAGAAGTGTTGTCTAGTTTCTAAGTGTTTAGAGATTTTTCTGTTATCTTTTTAAAAAATGAATTCTGGTTTAATTCCATTGTTGTCAGAGAACACAGTCTGTATGACTTCAAATCTTTCAAATTTTTTGAAATTTACTTTATGGCCCAGAATATAGTCTATATCGGGCACTTGAAAAGAATGTGAGTTTTGTTGATTAGATACTATTGGTTGGTGGTATTGTTGATTTCTTGTACTCTACTCTTGCTGATTTTCTATCTAGTTGTTCTATCATTTGTTGAGAGAGAGAAATATTGAAGCCTCCAACTCTAATTGTGGATTTGTCTATTTCTCCTTTCAGTTCTATCACAATTTCTTCACATGTTTTGCACCTATGTTGTTGGGTGCATACACATTTAAGATAGCTGTATATCTTTGCTGGAGTGACACTTTTATTTTTGTATAATGTCTCTGGTAATTTTCTTTGCTCTGAAGTCTATCTTGGTCATTGGTGGTTGAGAAATAGATAAAGCCTTTAAAACTTCTTTGTAACCTGAGTAAATTCCAAGGTATCATTTGACCCAATACTGGTGTCGTATCTTAAACAAAAACAGAAGTAGTTAAATGTAATTCCAATTTTTCTGTGTGTTTCTCAGGGAACATTAAAGACGTTATGTCATAACTGTAACACTTATTAAGATCCCTTTGCTTTGAAGCTTCTGAGTTTTTTTCTTTTCCAGCTTTATTAAGTTATGATTGACAAATAAAAATTGTATCTATTTAAGGTGTACAACTTGATGATTTGCTCTACATATACATTGTGAAATAATCACGACAATCAAGTTCCATCACCTCACATAGTTATCATTTTCTTTCGTTCGTTCTTTTCTTTCTTTCTTTCTTTCTTTCTTTCTTTCTTTCTTTCTTTCTTTCTTTCTTTCTTTCTTTCTTTCTTTCTTTCTTTCTTTCTTTCTTTCTTTTTTTTACTTTGTGATGAGAACACTTAAGATCTACTTTCTTAGCAAATTTCAAGTGTACGCAGGTACTTCAAAAAGTTTGTGGAAAAATTGAATTGAAAGATAGCATTAATCTTTCCATGAACTTTTTGAAACACCCTTGTACAATACAGTGTTGTTAACTCTAGTTATATTATTGTACATTCCATTTCTAGAACTTAATCATCTCACATAACTGAAACTTTGTACCCTTCGTCCATCTCCCCATCTCTGTCTACCCCAAGACCCTGGCAACTACTATTCTACTCTGCTTCTATGAGTTTGACTCTTTTAGATTCCACATAGAAGTGAGATCATGTAGTATTCGTCTTTCTGCATCTAGCTTATTTCACTTAACAGAATTTCCTCCAGGTTCATCCATGTTGTCACAAATGACAGAATTGCCTTCTTTTTAAAGGCTGGCTTAATTATATATATAAATATATAATATATAAAAACGTATAATTATATACATATATTTATATATATGTTAAATCAATCCAGCCTTAAAATAAAATATTTTCTTTATCCATTCATATGTCAATGTATATTTAGTTTGTTTCTATATATCGGCTATTGTGAATGATGCTGCAGTGAACATAGGAGTGCAGATACCTCTTTCAGATAGTGATTTTAATTCCTCTGGATATATACCCAGAAGTGGAATTGCTGGATCCTATGGCAATTCTATTTTTAGTTTGTTTGTTTATTTATTTTTTAATTGGCATGTATTGATTGTACATATTTATGGGATACAGAGTTATATTTCAATACATATATACAATGTGTGATGATCAAATCAGGGTAAATACCATATTTGTCATTGCAAGAATTGATTATTTCTTTGCCATTTTTAGGTCTTGAGGAACCTTCATACCATTTTCCGTAATGGCTGTACCAATGTATATTTCCACCAATAGTATACAAGTGTTCTCTTTTCTCTGCATTCTTTCCAACCCTTGTTATCTTTCGTCTTTTTCATAATAGCCATGCTGACAGGTGTGAAGAGACGTCTCATTGTGGTTTTGATGTGCATTCCCTGATATTTAGTGAAGTTGAAGATCCTTTTATATACCTGTTGGCCATTTGTATATTTACTTTGGAGAAATGTCTAGTCAGGTCCTTTGCCCAGTTTTTACTTGGGTCATTTAGGTGTGTATTTGTATGGTTTTTCAAATTTTATTTTTATTTATTTATTCTTTGCCATTGAGTTATATAAGTTTCTTTTATTTTGGGGATATTAGCTCTTTATTAGATACATGGTTTCCAAATTTCTTCCAGTCCCCATGGATTGCCTTTTTTGAGTTTTTTTTTTGTTTCTTTTGCTTTTGTTACCTGTGCTTTTGGTGTCATCTCCAAAAAATAATTGCCTAGACCAATTTCAAGAAGAAGCTTCTAAGTTTTTAAACCCATCACTTTCACTCTCGTAGATAATGCTAGATAATAAGATAATCTTAGATAATAAGATCTTTTGTCTTTCCTCTGTCAAGTCACAAGGGGCTTCCAGGACTTCCACTTCTGCCCATGAGACTTTTCCAGGTGGACTGATAGAACGGAAGGTTCCATGATCCTTGGTCCTACCTCCTTTATCATGGTGAGAATTAGATAGCTTCCTTGGGAGGAAACCTAAATCCCACTCTGATGGCATTTTTCACAAGAAATCTGCCATCCCATTACCCTTATATGTATCACCTACTGGGTGGCCTGTCATTGGGGGCCATCAGGACTATGCCACTATAGGGTAGCTAATGTGAATAGAGAATGGGGCTCTTAAGTAGAGTCAAATAATTGCCTTGTATTTTTTTCTCTTCCTTGGGTCAGAGAATGCATTTGCTCTGTGTCTGTTCTCATCAGCAAATCTTGTCAGCTCTACCATTAAAACATGTTCAGAGTCTACCTATCTTGTCACTTCCATAGCTAACATCCTAGTCCAGTTATTCTCAAATGGGATAGTTTCTGTGTCTGTTCTCATCAGCAAATCTTGTCAGCTCTTCCATTAAAACATGTTCAGAATCTACCTATCTTGTCACTTCCATAGCTAACATCCTAGTCCAGTTATTCTCAAATGGGATAGTTTTGCCCTCCAGGGGACATTTGACAATGTCCGAAGACACTTTTGGCTGTCATATCTGGAGAGTTGGGGGTTGATTCTGGCTTCCAGTGACTTGAGGTAAGAGATGCTGTTAAATGCACAGAGCAGCCCTTCACAATAAAGGATCATATGGTCCTAAATGTCAATAGTGCTGAGGTTGAGAAACCCCACCCTAGTCCTCGTCACCATCCTCTCCCATCTGGACCCTACATTGACCTCCCAAGTGGTTCCCCCTGCCTATTCTCTTAATTCCCTAGAAGTAATTTCCCACAAGGTGGCCAAACTGGTCTTTTGAACACATTTATAGAACAGTGCCGCTCTTCTACTTAAAATCTTCTATTGATTTTCCTATCATAGTAGAATGAAATCTGAACACCTCGCCCTGGCTTCCAAGGCTCTCTCTGATCTGGTCACTGTCCACTTCCCTGCCCTCTTCTCCCACCACATTCCCCTCCTGCACCATGCTCCAGCCACACCTTTTCTCTGTTTCTCAAATGTATCAAACACATTTTAGCCTCATGACTCTTGGAAATGCTTTTCCCTCTGTCTAGAACACTTTTCCCTCAGATTTCTACATAGCTGATCATTCTTGTCTCTAGATCCCAGCTTAAGGTCTTCCCTTGCCACATGATCTAAAGGGGATTCCTCTAGTATTCTATCACATTGCCTATTTTATTTTTAAAAATAACTTATAGTAGTTACAGTACCTGATATTTTCTTGTTTCTTTTTTGCTTAATTTTTCTTTCACTTTCACTGTTTTGTTCACACTTGTTTAGCTACATTCCATAATAAATACTCAGTAAATACTGGTTGGGTGAGTGAATGTGTTTATTTCAGCATTTAGCCTTTAGACTGCTCCAGGTTCCTGTATACCCTCCCACCCTGTGGCTTCAAAATGAGATGACATTTCCTCATCTACCCAGACAATGTCTTGAATCCCCCTATATTGACTGCTAGGATGAAATTTGCTTCAATGGTCCCTTGAGCCACTTCTGATGGATTCCCAGGGTGCTGGCTCCACATCATGTTGCCTCTGCTATGTGGCCCTCCTGGGTTCATCACTCTTAGAACTTGGTGACCGCCACCATAATGCTGATTTCACAAAAGACACTGCTGTCATCTTTGCAACTCTCTTCTGAGCCTGGTCAAGGCCTTTCTTTAGTTTTGCAAAGCACATTGGAGTCCAAACTATAATTTTCAGTAAGACTTTTTTGAAGATTTGCACATAAAGGGAAGGGAAGTACAACCCAAATGATAACCTAAATCTTTTACTAACATTGGGAATGCTCAGAGTCTAGGTTGAACTTCAAGAGGGTCTCCAACCAAGTACTGGCCTTTTGGTATGTAGCAAGGTCACCTTACCAGCACTCTCCCTGCTAAGGGATGTACTGAAACATATTTC
This sequence comes from Galeopterus variegatus, assembly GCF_000696425.1. Taxonomy (NCBI): domain Eukaryota; kingdom Metazoa; phylum Chordata; class Mammalia; order Dermoptera; family Cynocephalidae; genus Galeopterus; species Galeopterus variegatus. Next base: position 222,921 of record NW_007729572.1, read on the forward strand.
TCTCCTTGAGTCTTGGGCTCAATCATGAGACCTCCGAGAAAGGAGAAAATTTCCTCCGTCTGTCTGTCTGTCTGTCTTTTCATCCATCCCAGTCTCAGAGCATTTTTGTTTTCAGTATTTCTTTCCAGGCTTTGTTTCTTTCAAGGACTATCTGTTCACTTCAGGGGAAACCGCATCTGAGGGCTCTCTTTGGGCCACATGCGCTGTGGGGTTTGTGCATGGCACACCCTGCAGAGGTGTTCCATCGAGGGGCAGTGGAGGCCCAGCTCACGCTCTGCCAGATGAACCAAACTCTGGCTGCAGGAGGAAAAGGGGCCTTTTTATAAACCTCTTTTCCCAAAGTGGGGCACCTGTTTATAATTCATATTCCTGGATGAGGTACTTTTAAAAATTCATCTGTCTGGAGGGGCACCTTTTGCAATTCTATCTGCCTCCCTTGCATGCCTTCTTGCAATTTGCACAGATGTGTGTGACTGCAGGAGCCACTGAGCTCCCAACCCACAGGATTTGGCTTAGTTTTGCAGCCCCAGGTGACAATCACCTGAGAACACAATAGTCCATCACCAGCATGTTTCCCAAAGCCTCAGTAGTCCATCACCAACATGTTTCCCAAAGTTATTCAATCTCAAATGACAGTGCAGGAGGTGTGGGTGTGGGCTGTGCATTAATCAACAGATTCTTTTCCATTGAGCTGCATCAAGTGCTGACCAATTTCCTTCCCCAACCTCTCCTTTGTTTCATGGTGAAGAGTGTGTCTGCATCTGTTTCCTGAAACCATTGGGGTCTTTACTTCTGATCTCCAATGGACAACTGTTTGAGCTGGAACACAAGGGGGGATGCCTTCTCAAAAAGACACAATTACATGAAGACTCAGATTCTACAAATATGCATAGAGAAAAAAACATTTCTCCCGTGCAAATATCCAAAACTTCAGTGACACATTTCTGCTGAAATATACACCCAGTAGTCATGTTTGTAGGTGAATATGACTATTGTTTCCTTGTTTAACCACCTTTGCATTGAGGTGAAGAGGACTTTTATTTCTGTCACCAGAACAAATGAAACATCTGCTCCAAAAAGAAATTTAGTCCTCCTCTCCACGGAATGTGGAACTTTGGAATAGTTTTCTAGCTTCTAACCAGCAAGATATCAATTTGTGCTAGGATACGCTGTTACAGTAATTCGAACTCTTTAAATTTTGTTAGATTCTAATTTCCAGATGTGCAAGGATTAAACATTCTCTGTATTTTGCTGTGTGAATGCAACAAATGAGGGTTAGTGGCATTCAAAAATCTGTGCCATATGATGGCACCGCTACTGAGAGAGGGATGTGCTTCATACTGCATCATTCCCTCAAGAGCAGTTCAGTTCTTGGTCCTGATGGAAAGTCCTGCTGCTTCCTTTTCCATACAATCAAAGAATGCAACCGTTTGTGCCCTCTCATTCTTGAACTCCTGGAGTGATGCCACCGAGGAGTGAAGTCCACTGGCAGAGCTGTGTGGGAAAACTCGCCCAGCGACGCTGCTCCCCTTGCTTCCTGATCCAGAACTTTGTGGCTCATTTGCAAAAACCACTCATCTGAGTTGCAGGATGCCTGTGTGTCAGGGTTTGTTGTTCCTCACCAGGGGAAATAAATGCTCTGTTTATCCCCTAACTTTGCTCCCAGGCTGAGGAATTCTCTCTGACCCCTGACCTTTGGGGGTTGCCTGGTAAGACCCATGCTTACTCAGACATGAGACATTAGAGCGGAGCCTCTGGCTGGCGGAAATTCCTCTCCTCGCTAGCTTTGTGCTGCAGGCTTGGAAATATGAGGTTTTTTCCCTTCCTCCTTTTTTGTCTTTCTGCTTACTTTTCAGTTCATCAGGTTTGTTTTGTGAGCTCTTGTCATGATGGATTGGAGGTAGGAGGGAGAGAGTGAAGAACTTGTACTTTGAGAAGCAGCACTGTTTTCTTCCTTTGGCTGAATCAGCAGCCCTCCCTGTGGTCCAGGGATGGTGCAGAAGGAATGCAGTGTGACCTGTTATGGGGGAAGACAGGCCGGATGCTCTATCACAGGGTTAATGACTTCGCTCGAGGGTCTATGCAAATGCAGCACAGAGATGTTATTTTCTTCTCTTGTATATCTCTTCTCTGGAGACTTTACTTTGAATCTCATTTCTGTTTTTATTACAGAAATTGAAAATTAGGTGTCCAGAGTCTCCCTCTAGACGTTCACATATTAAGATTTATGTTCTTTTTGACCCAGGATTAATCATAGGTCTAGGGAGCTTAAATATTGGAGAGATCTAGTTCTTTTCAAAAACATCTCCATTGTCTGAGAGTTATTAATAAGGACTTTGAAAAATGAGAAAACAGAAGGCCTGGGTTTTATTTTCTGTAACTGAAAAAATGTTTCACTTGGTTGTTGGAGGTGATCCTTCAGTACGACATGACTGATTTATTTTTAATCAGGCAATCTAGGTGGAAGTTTGACATGCTTTTCATACAGAGCAATTCTGCTGGATTTGGGAGTCAGAGGACCTGTTGGATTTGCTTATATCCTTCTTTGAGATATTTTAGAGATTTATTTAAAAAGAGTGACTTTCCTACACTTGTCCTCCCACTAGACCCAGTTTCTCTAACTTTTAGACTGCAAGTTTCCGTTTAGACATTCCTTCATAGTTCTACGGTTCAATTGGCTGGGAGGAGGGTAAACTATTTTGAGAAAAATATGTATCAGAGATATAAAATTTCATACGGAATGGTCCCATTTGGTGTCCTTGATTCCCCCTCTTTCTTTTCCAATCCACTGTCCACTCACCCCCCAGCACCCTGTTTACAGGCAGATTTTTTCTCTGGATTTTTTTCCCTCAGTTGATTTCTGCTTTGGCCATAAGGAATGGGTCTCACAATTTTACAAGGTACAACTTCCACAGCCTCTTACTGGGTCATCAGATATGACTGTCTGTCTTTGAAGCAGGCTTCCTCTCAAGCAAGCCTTTTTAAAAACATTTTTTTAAGTTTGCAGCTGAATTTTTCTCTTTCTGGTTCTTCCACACTCTCAGCTTATCTCTAAGGACTGACTTTTTTTTTCCTGGTTGTGGGTTTTCTGGGCTTTCTCTTTGGCTTTCCTTTCTCTTTCTTGGGGTTTGCCCTGTTTTGGTTATTTTTACTGGCTTTTTTCCTTAGCACATTTGTAGCGGAAGAAACACAGTAGATTCAGATGTTAGCTAAAATAAGTCTTAAGGATAGTCAGCAGTTTCTTATCTCTTTTCCAATCTCTGCATAGCTTGATAAGGAAAGAACATTAGATATGGGCTACTTGTGGCAGAACTTCCAGATGGGCTGGAGTTTATTGCAGGTCGAGGGGCAGACTACGGTGTGTGCGTGTGTGTGTGCGTACACAAGTGTGCGTGCACTTGTGCACATGTGTATTAAGAGTAGGAGGAGGAGGATAGCTAACGCAGAATAAATCGACAAGAAGAGGTTTTACCTGAACCTATGGTGCAGAGTAAATGGATGAAATCAGTTAGGGTTACTGAGAAAGATGTAAAAGCATCCTTGACAATAACTATTTGGAATTTCATCAGAACAGACAGCTCATCTCAACTTGGAGGACGGGTGGTGGTGGGGAGTGGGCAATGTCCCATTTCCCTTCTGAGCAGATATTCTTTTCTGTCTGGAAAGTTGTGAGGATAATTGCCTTGACAATGGCCAGGGAAGGATTTGAGATGTATTGGTAAATGCTTTACATCTTTCCTCTGGAAAGGATTCTCTCTTTTACTAGTTAATTCTGCTAATTCAACTAGTTAATTCAACCATTCTAATGAAGAGATTCAAGTTTGATAAATAGGTTTTTCCTCCCTTTCACTTTTATCTCTAGCTCAGTCCAATGTGGTTTAGGCTTAACACTTCAGAAGAGTATTTTGTTATTCAGAAGCATTGTACTTGGCATTGGGAGACCTGAACGTTAAGTCTGAATGCTCCTATCTAGCCAGGAGCTCTAAGAGAAGTCCTTTAACATTCAAGGTTCAAGCTTCCTCATCTGTGAATGAAGGCTGGATAATTTCTAAGATCTCAAAGAACTCAGGAACTCTGACCGAGGCACATACTCTCATGTAGTGATGTGTGCAAAAATATTTTGGTTGTGTATGTTTTATTGGTGAGTGGGGAAAAACCCCTCCCTTTGAAAAGTGCATCTGAAAAACTAAAAAGTCAAAAAATATTATAGTGAGAAATAGTGTTCTAGCTCAAGTTATACCTAGGATAGATATTTTCTGTGCTGTGGAAGTGGCTGGGTGGCAGAGGAGGATGCTGATATCAGGACTCTCATGTGATGAAAAGACCACATTGATGAAAGAGACATGTACTGTTTAGAGTTTTTTGAATTGGGCAGATTTCAGTTATTAGCTCTGTAACTTTGGGCAAATTATCTCTGAGACTATAAAAGGGGCTAATAATACATATCTCACTGGTTGGTTGTGAGGATTAACCTAGACAGTGTATATGTGACATTTAACATAGTGCCGCACCAAGAACTCTTTGTTGAAAAAGAACAGCAAAGCTTCCTAAAAATCTTTGTGTTGAGGTCCTTGCCTTGAGATCTGATTAATCCTCTGTACTCTAAAAATTTCTGCTGAGTAGTCATGTCTGAAATTCAGGGGCACCCGAGAGTGTGCAGTGTCCTGGGCCAGGAAATGTCCCTTTACTGTTGTAACCAACATGCAGGTGGCACCTCCTGCTGTTCCTCGGAACTGATAGACCCTCATGGTAGGGGTGAGTCTACTGATTGTATATTTTTAAAATCTCTGTGTCTCTTTAGAGAACAGAAGTTGCTTATGTAAATGAGGCACCTTAGAATTCCCAGACTAGAGATGTAACCTGGTGGCATAGTAGGACCAAGCCCTGAATTTGGCTCTAGAAGATCTGCATTCTAAGCCTTCCTGTGACTGTGGCTTGCTTTGGGGAGTTGGCTTCGACAGCCAGTCACGACAAAGGGGATTCCCTGTTCTTTACTATTAATCTCTGAAGGTCCCTGTGCATTTTGTAAATGTCCACCTCAGAAACATTCCACAGAGATTTACTTTCATGAAGATGTGCAAATGCAGTATCTTGCTGCTACCATTAATAAATGTCCATGATATAAGAATGATGTCATTTGCCCAGCTGCAGGTATCAGGTATTAGATAATTAATTGCAAACATATAATTTGGGATGTTGATAAATGCTATAGGAGCTCATAACAGAGGGACCCAATGACATCTGCAACTCCCTGAGGTGCAATTTTCACAATCCATCACAATGAGGGAAAACATAAATTTGACTCCTCTGGATTAGAGAGTATTATTACTCATGATATTGACATGTGCTTCATAGGACACTCCATACAGAAGGTTTTCTTAAAATCCTGTGCTGACATCATTCTTTTCGTCAACACTTCACATTCATAGAAGCTTCTGAAGTCCCTCTAAACCTCATCTCACTGTGCCATTCTGTCCCTGTCATCATCCATCCATCATGTGCCCTCACATTGACTTGCTGTCAGGTCAATGCTGGTACATCAGTTTCTGGACCCAGGCTGAGTGGACCCACTGCAAGCTGGCTGGAGGTCTGGGCAGCACCAGGTATTCAGACATTTCCTTGCTTCTCTAATGGAAGGAAGGGAGAGAGCATCCTGGGAAACATAATTATTTTCTCACTCTGACAGATCTTCTGGTAAATGCCATGACCATCCATCAGAGGTGGCATGTTTCTTTATAACACCTTCACCTGAGCCTCTCCGGGGTTACGTGTGAGTTGGCGTGCCCCGCATACCTTACTACTGCTGTCATCCTTCCTTGGCAGCTGAGTAATCCTATACTTGGTCATTTGGGTACAACAACGCTGGGATTGATCCGGTTCTTGAAACCTCATTTTTTTTATATTAGCCCGTGGGCAGTCAACACGTGGTCTGCCCAGGCTTGAGAAAGGGTGCTGCCCTTGAGTTTGGTCATAGGTAGGAAATGCTTGTGGGTGTGTGAAGATCCACATATCCATGAGACAGATCCTGTGAGATACTGCCTCTAAGGAAGTATGCCCATGAGGTAGATACTACCTCTAAGGAAGCTTCCACTCCAGGTTTCTCTTCTCTCAGGGCCTTTTGTGCTGGATTAGGGTTTCACAATCAGTTCATCCCACAGGGCAACATGGGAGTTCTGCTGTAGGACAGAGCACTTCCACAAAGTTGTTTGTTTTCCCTTTCTGGAACTTGGAAACAGAAACAGCTGTTAGCTGGTGTCTTGCCTGGATGAGTAGCAGATTGCGGGGGAGAAGAGAGCCAGGAGTTACTGTTGACCAAGAGAAGCTCCTGCTGTTAATCTAGCACATCACAGAAGCAACACTGCTACAGCTCTGGTCATCAAGTGAGCTAATTAGAGTAAAACTTAATTTTATCTGTTGTAAGAGTCATTCTATGGGTTTGTCCAAAAGGCTTCAAACCTCAGGGGACAAACGCTTCCTTAATCAGAACAAAGCTTCAAGAAGCTATTAACAAGCATTTACTGGGTACCCACTACATGTTCTGCATGGTGTTAACTGTTATTGGAAGACATGAAGAAATATTGAATGTAGCTCAATGGGAAGAGCTAGGGAACATGTGTGTATACATGGATCCATACATGTAAATCACAACACACAAGTACATCTATGTTACTAGTATATCTATCTATACAGAATATTATGGATTCACAGCAATACCTTCAATTC
>NW_007729572.1:232050-232448 GCF_000696425.1 Galeopterus variegatus
TAGGGGTTGCACCATTTTGCATTCCCGCCAACAATGCATGAGAGTTCCTTTTTCTCCGCAACCTCGCCAGCATTTATCGTTCAGTGTCTTTTGGATTTTAGCTGTCCTAACTGGAGTGAGGTGGTATCTCAGTGTGCTTTTGATTTGCATTTCCTGGATGCTGAGTGATGTTGAGCATTTTTTCATATGACTGTTGGCCATTTGTATATCTTCCTTAGAGAATTGCCTGTTTAGCTCTTGTACCCATTTTTTAATTGGGTTGCTTGTTTTTTTCTTGTAAAGTTGTTTGAGTTCCTTGTATATTCTGGATATTAGTTCTTTGTCGGATGTATATTTCGCAAATATTTTCCCCCACTCTGTTGGTTGTCTTTTAGCTCTGTTAATTGTTTCTTTTGCTG
>NW_007729573.1:0-1839 GCF_000696425.1 Galeopterus variegatus
GGACTTATTGGTAATTCTAGGAGGATTTTCCAGGTCATCAGCAAAGAAAAGTATTTGAAAACAAGTATATCTTGGCCTAGCCACCCTGGATCTGAGAGGATCACAGAGGAAAGATTAGACTAGTTCTGGCTAATAATATGTGTCCACCAGCTGTTTTGGGAAACAGAAAATTTTAAATGGTATAAATATATGAGGAGGAGGATCTAGTTGATGTCTGCAGCACAAAAAGAGGCTGCTTTTGCTCTGAAAATAATCAAGTGGTATTGATGTTGGGTGAGGGAGAAGAGGGAAGAATCATGGTGAAGAAATCAGCACAAAAGACCAGGTGCATCCCCTCCTTTCTAAAGAGCCACAGGAAGAGTAGTGGTTGTGACTCTGGGCAATCTAAATAAGGTTGCCTGTTGCTTTGGCACTCTGCCCTGATGCAAGAAAAGATGAATGAATGGATGAACGAATGAATGAATGACAAAATTTGAGATTTGTTCACACGTATGATAGAAAAGAACATGTATCCATAAGCTTACCACTTGTACAATAGTTAGGAAAGCCTTCCCATAAAAAGCATATCTTGGAGATACGTTAGAATGAGAGAAAATTGCAAGAATGGTAGAATTTTGTCAAAACAGTCAGAAAAAATATAAAGCAACAGCTTTCAGCATTTNATGTTCTCACTCATTCGTGGGAGCTAAAAAATAAACAATTTAATTCACCCACATACACACACACAAAAAAGTGGGGGGGTGGGGAAGAAGATATAACAACTATACTTTTTTGAAGTTGTTACAACAAGCAAACGGAAAGGACATTCTTGGGGGGGAGGGGAGAGAGGGAGGAGGGAGGGCGGTGTCGGTGATGGGCCATAATAATCATATACATTGTATATTGACAAAATAAAAATTTAACCAAAAAGAAAAACAAAAAAGAGCCACAGGAAGAGTAGTGGTTGTGACTCTGGGCAATCTAAATAAGGTTGCCTGTTGCTCTGGCACTCTGCCCTGATGCAAGAAAAGATGAATGAATGGATGAATGAATGATGAAATTTGAGATTTGTTCACATGTATGATAGAAAAGAACATATATCCATAAGCTTACCACTTATACAATAGTTAGGAAAGCCTTCCCATAAAAAGCATATCTTGGAGATACATTAGAATGAGAGAAAATTGGTAGAATGGTAGAATTTTGTCAAAACAGTCAGAAAAAATATAAAGCAACAGCTTTCAGCATTTAAACACCATCCTAAGCTTCCTATGACCTGGCTGGTTAAGTCTAAGTGCAATGTTATCCCCCACAATGGTATTTTTCCATCCCCTGTGTATTAGTTTCCTAGGACTGGTATAACAAAGTGCCACAACGTGGGTGTCTTACAACAGAAATTTATTGTCTCACAGTTTTGGAAGCTAGAAGTCTGAAATCAAGATATAGGCAGGGTCTTGCTTCCTCTGAAACCTGTAGGAGAGAATCTTTCCATGCTTCTTTAGCTTCCGGTGTTTGCCAGCAATCCTTAGCATTCCTTGGCTTGGAGATACATCACTCCAGTATCTGCCACCATCATCATATGGCTGACTTCTCCCATGTGTCTTCACATCATCTTGCTTGTGTGCATTCCTGTGTCCAAATTTCCCTCTACTTGGAAGGACACCAGTCACATTAGATTAGGGGCCCCACCCTACCCTAATATGACGTCATCCTAACTGATTACATCTGTAACCACCATATTTCCAAATAAGATCACATTCCAAGGTACAGATGGCTAGGACTTCGGCATATCCTTTTTGGGAACACAATTCAACACATAACATCTTCTCTCAGAAAAAAAAAAAAAAATGTATATATATA
>NW_007729573.1:2140-5172 GCF_000696425.1 Galeopterus variegatus
AAAAAAAAAAAAAAAAAAAAAAATATATATATATATATATATATATTAGTGAATAATTATATAAGCCAGCTATTGGATACCTTTATTACTTTAGGCCATCTGAACTCCTTCAGTTTATTGGCATACAAGTTAATGGAGTCATGTTTATTAAAGCTTAACACCCAGAAGGCTACCCGTAACATAAAATTGGTGATGGTGATGATGCTGCCGATGATGGAGACAGTTAACACTGAATGCTTATTATGAACCAGGTGGTATTCTAAATGTTCTACATGTATTAATTCATTTATGACCACCCATGAAGGAGATTCCTATTATTGTCCCCATTATACACTTGAGGAAACTGAGGCACAGAAAGTTAAATAGTTGGTTTAAAACAGGCAAGCCAGCAGAAATTCCAGTACAGCATCTCCATAAATGTAGCCTCATCTTCTGCTATAAAGACCTCAATGGATCACACTGAAACCTGGAGCTTCTTAATTTAGAAAACAATTTTTACCCACCCTATCCCCCAAGAACAAATGCAGGAAGGAACTACCTAGATGGCCTTTTATATCTTCATGTCAGCCCCCATTTTCCCATCCATTTGAAAACAAATGTGCATGTACCTGCCCAGATGAGTCTCTCTGCAAGGCAATACAGCGGGCATCTTGCCTTGCACAGGCTGAACCTCAAATGCCGTTATCTCACATTTCCTTAAGTTCTTTTTATGCCGTAGAATGGATCCACTTTATACAAAGTTTAAGATATTTTTAGATATGGGAGCATTAATTCTTTCCCCAGTAGAAAAGAAATTAATTTTGGATCGCCAGTCTGGGAACAATACATGAAAAGTGTGTATTAGTATAGATTATTGTTTCCTAGAGCTGGAAGAGCCAGGGTGGTTTACAGCAAGTAAGGTATCAATAGAGACAGATCTCTCTTGAGATTTCTTGGATGAATTAGAGGAGCATCCTGATTTGACTTGTCTGTCCATGTATTTAATTAGTTCCGTCAGGCAACAACAAAAATTCTTTGCTATATGCTCATCAGATTTTCAATGTCCTAGGATGCCTTTATGTAAAAACGACCATCCTCAAAAATAAAAAATTACATAAATACACTTGTCTCATCCTTGGAGACTGAGTGTTAGGGACAGAAATCCACTGTGTAATGTAAACATTTCTCCATAAAATTTAGAAGCTTAATATCATGTGCATTATATAGTTATTAAGTAATAAATAAGTTGTTCAATTAAACAGAAAGCAACTGTGAAGGTTAATTCTAGGTGTCAATTTGGTTAACTGAAGGAATGTTGAGAAACCTGGTAAAGCTATCTTTTTAGGTGTGTCCATGAGGGTGTTTCCAGCAGAGATTAGTAGGAGAGTCTGAGAGGACTGGGTGGGAAAGACCCACCCTCAATGAGGGTAGGAACCATCTAATCTGCTGGGGGTCTGGAGAGAACAAAAGAATTTAATTAGTTCCGCCAGGCAACAACAAAAATTCTTTGCTATATGCTCATCAGATTTTCAATGTCCTAGGATGCCTTTATGTAAAAACGACCATCCTCAAAAATAAAAAATTACATAAATACACTTGTCTCATCCTTGGAGACTGAGTGTTAGGGACAGAAATCCACTGTGTAATGTAAACATTTCTCCATAAAATTTAGAAGCTTAACATCATGTGGATTCCATAGTTATTAAGTAATAAATAAGTTGTTCAATTAAACAGAAAGCAACTGTGAAGGTTAATTCTAGGTGTCAATTTGGTTAACTGAAGGAATGTTGAGAAACCTGGTAAAGCTATCTTTTTAGGTGTGTCCATGAGGGTGTTTCCAGCAGAGATTAGTAGGAGAGTCTGAGAGGACTGGGTGGGAAAGACCCACCCTCAATGAGGGTGGGAACCATCTAATCTGCTGGGGGTCTGGAGAGAGCAAAAGACAGAGTAAAAAGATGAATCTCTTGATCTGCTGGAGCTGGGATACACTCTTCTCTCCTGTCCGTGGACATCAGAGCTCGAGACTCTTCAGCTTTTGGATTCCAGGTCTTACACCAAGGACACCATCAGCTTCCCTGGTTTTGAAGCCTTTGGACTTGGACTGAGCCACACTACCAGCATCCAGTTTATAGATGGCCTATCATGGGACTTTTCTTCACAATTGCTTGAGCTAATTCCACTAATAAGTCTCTCTTATATAATTATAACATGCCCTATTGATTCTGTCTCTCTGGAGAACCCTGACTAATACAGCAACCAAACAACAATATCGAGAAAAATCAGACAGGGAGGAATGCCAAACATGAGGCCCAACCACCCTTTTCTCTTTCATCCTCAAACTTGCTCTTTTAGGGAAGGATGCTGACTTAACTTGACCCATCTCTTTTGCTGGCATCTTGCAACGTATGGTAGCAGTAAATAAGTGTCCATGCCTTTCCCTCTACAAATAGTAATCCATTGTAGACTCATTCATATAGAGAAATATATTTTCAGATAACAGCAAAAAGAAATGGTGCCCTCTGAATTTAGCATGGAATAATGACCATGATTGCAATTTCTGGTAATCTCAGAAATCTAAAAAATTGGAAATTAAAAACAATTCATCAAGACCACCTCTCCTGGATCAGGCCTAAATAAGTCTCTACATGGTGAGAGGTATGGGTCTAGTGTCATTCACCTACATATGGATATCCAGTTATCCCAGCACCATTTGCTGAAGAAGAAGTCTCTTCCCCAGTGTATAGGCTTGGTGCCTTTGTCAAAGATCAGATGGCTGTAGGTGTGTGGGTTGATTTCTGGATTCTCTATTCTATTCCATTGATCAGTGTATCTGTTTTTATATAAGTACCATGCTGTTTTGGTTATTATAGCTTTGTAGCATAGTTTAAAGCCAGATTGTGTTATGCCTCCAACTTCTTTTTTTTTTTTTCCCTCAGGATTGCTTTGGCTATGCATGGTCTTTTGTTATTCCATATAAATGTCTGGATAGTTCTTTCCATTTCTGAGAAAAATGTCATGATGGGGATTGCATTAAATTTGTATATCATTTTGGG
>NW_007729573.1:6046-7035 GCF_000696425.1 Galeopterus variegatus
CACTTATTTGTGGGAGCTAAAAATAAATAAATAAATAAATACACAAATAAACTGGGGGGGGGGAGGGAAGAAGACAAAACCATTACAATTCCTTGAAGTTGATACAACAAGCTAATAGATATGAAGTTGTTGGGAGGGAGGGGGGACAGGGAGGAGGGAAGGAAGTTTCAGTAATGGGCCACAATAATCAACCACACATTGTATATTGACAAAGTAAAATAAAATTTAAATAAATAAATAAATAAATCTCTACAAATATAAGCAATATTTAGTCCAATCTTTAAAAAGTTGATGTCTGAATTTCCTTTTCGTCAGTAAAATGATAGGCTTATCAAATTAAAAAAAAATACGTTCTAAATTTTCTCTCTCCACCTTTTTTATGGGGAAACAATTATACAGCATTTCCACATTGGAATCCCCTTGTAGATCCCTCCTCTTCCCTCCCCCTTTGCATTTATCCCCCACGACACAGCCTGCAAATAAGGATTTTCTCAATCAGTTCAAATCCCTAATTGATCTCAAGTAGTCCAACCCTAATCTCACAATTTACTCATCTCCTATTCTAAGATACACATCCCTTATTCTATATTAAATACCAAATCTCTCAAAGAATAAATCGTAAATGTATCATGCTTAAAAGTGATGGCAGAATCAGAATCAAGAACCTTCATGAGGAGGGTAAAAATGTGGAAAAAAGTTATTAAGATATAGGGAAAACTATGTTCACTAATTTTTCATCTAAAACAGGATTTCTCGAATAATGTTCTACAGTGTTTTCAATGATATTAATACATGTATCAGTTAGAATTAAATTTAAGGAATAGAAAAATCCACTAATGGTGGCTTAAATGAATAAGGAATTTATTATCTCACTGAACAAGAAGTTCAGAGGTTGGCAATCCAGGCATGCCAAGACTCATGTAGTGGCACAATGACATAGTTTTCCCTATATCTTAATAACTTTTTTCCACATTTTTACCCTCCTCATG
>NW_007729573.1:8045-9203 GCF_000696425.1 Galeopterus variegatus
CTCCTGTCCTGCAGACTGACAACTCTAGGGGGAATTCTACATGTTTCTCAGGTGTCCTTGTGGAGTCCAATCCCATTAGTTACAGCATCAACCTTAATAAAGGCACCCTGATATTGGCTTGTCCTCCTCTGTCTTGCTCACATTTGCTTCTGGGATCACTTCCCAGAGAAATTACCTGAACTCAGGCTCTTTTTCAGATACTTTTTTTGAGGGAACACGAAACATTGGTTCTGGAAGTAGCCCCAGAAAGCAGTCCTTTAGGATGAAATTCTTGAACTAGATCACTCACAGGCATATGGCCACAAGGACCCAATGCTGGTGGTCAATGGGGTAATTATAAGCCATAGCATACTGTAACATCCCAATTATGAAGTCTCACTTGCTGTGTATTGGGATAAGGTCCAGGTGGAAAGGAAAGCATTTGGTGATAAAGCCCTACACTTGAAAGGTGTGGGAGCAACGGTAACTGTAAGGATTGTGGAGTTGGCTGAGATTTGTAACCTGCCTTAGAAGCCTTACAGAAAGAGAATGACAGACTCAAGAAGTCAATTACCAACTTAGGGCATGCTGTGAAAGCCAGAAGGCCTCCATGTCAGCACTTTTTATGTGTTTATCTGCTGCAACCAGAGGTCCCACTAAGCCAACATCAGGCCCAGATTTTAATCGTCCAGGTGCAGCATTACAGGCTCTTTATGCTAATGTTAAGGTCCTGAGAAAGAAGAAATGGGAATCTGAGACCTGGTATCAGGGTGATACTGGCCTCATAGAATGAGAGGACAATGGCCTTTGATTCAATTTTTTGGAATAGTTTGAACAAAATAGGTATTAATTCCTCTTTAAAGTTTTGGACAATTTAGGACAATGGCCTTTGATTCAATTTTTTGGAATAGTTTGAACAAAATTGGTATTAATTCCTCTTTAAAAGTTTGGTAGAATTCAGCAGTGCATCCATCTGGTTCTGGGCTTTTCTTTGTTGGGAGACTGCTGATTACTGCTTCAATCTTGTTGTCTGTTATTGGTCCATTGACGTTTTCTGTGTCCTCTTGGTTCAGTCTTGGTAGTTTGTATGTGTCCAGAAATGTACCCATTTCTTCCAGATTTTCAAATTTGTTGGTGTATAGTTGTTTATAATAGTCTCTAATGATTCTTTGTATTTCT
>NW_007729573.1:9759-59900 GCF_000696425.1 Galeopterus variegatus
ATTTGTTGGTGTATAGTTGTTTATAATAGTCTCTAATGATTCTTTGTATTTCTGTGGTATCTGTTGTAATGTCTCTTTTTTCATTTCCGATTTTTGTTATTTGGATCTTCTCTCTTTTTTTAGTTAGACTGGTTAATGGTTTGTCTATTTTGTTTATCTTCTCAAAAAACCAACTTTTGTTTCATTGATCTTTTTTTATCATTTTGGGGTTTCTATTTCATTTAGTTCTGCTCTGATCTTAATTATTTCTTTCTGTATATTCATTTTAAGGTTAGATTGTTCTTGTTTTTCTTGTTCTTTGAGGTGTAGCGTTAGGTTGTTTATTTGGAGTCTTTCTATTCTTTTAATGTAGGCATTTATTGCAAAAAATTCCCTCTTAGTACTGCTTCTGCAATATCCCATAGGTTTTGGTATGATGTGTCTCTATTTTCACTAGTTTTGAGAAATATTTGATTTCCTGTATAATTTCTTCTTGGACCCATAGATTGTTCAGGAGCATGCTTTTTAATTTCCCTGTGTTTGTATAGTTTCCAGAGTTTCACTTGGTTTTGATTTTTAGTTTTAATCCATTGTGACCTAAAAAAAACTTGAAATTATTTCACTTTTTAAAATTTACTGAGACTTGATTTGCAACCTAACATGTGCTCTATCCTGGACAATGTCCCATGTGCTGATGAAAAGAATGTATATTCTGTAGTTGTTGGATGAAATGTTCTGTAGATGTCCATGAAGTCCAGTTCATCTAAAGTGTAGTTTAAATCCTGTGTTTTTCTGTTGATTTGTTGCCCAGATGATCTTTCCAGTGTAGGCAGGGTGTTGAGGTCCTCAACTATATTTTTATGCAGGGGTCTATCTCTTTAGGTCTTATAGTATTTTTTTTTTAATATATCTGGGTGTTCCAATGTTGGGTGCATATATATTTATGATTGTTATATCCTTTTGATGTATAGATCCCTTTATCATTATATAATGACCTTCTTTGTCTGTTTTTATAGTTTTGGGTTTAAAGTCTATTTTATCTGAAATATGAATAGCTACTTCTGCTCATTTTTGTTTCCATTTGCATGGTATATCATTTCCATCCCTTCACTATTAGTCCACGTGAGTCTTTACAGATGAGGTGAGTTTCTTGTAGAGAGCAAATAGTTGGGTCTTGTATTTTAACCCATTCAGCCAGTCTATGTCTTTTGAGTGGGGAATTCATTACATTTATATTTACAGTTGTTATTGAAAGATATTGTCTTACTCCTGTCATTTTATTGATTTTTGTATGGTTGTCTTAAACATCATTTGTTCCTTTCTTTCCATTCTATTGTTTGTCTTGGTGTTTGTTGGTTTTCTGAAGTGGTAAAATATAGTTTCTTTCGCTTTCCTGATTGCACATCTGTTCTATCTCACATATTCATGGTGATGACTATTATCTTTTGGTTTCCAAATGTAGGACTCCCTTGAGGATTTCTTATAGGGCTAATTGTGTGGTGGTGAACTCCCACAGTTTTTGTTTGTCTGGTAAATATACCATTTCTCCTTCATTCCTGAAGGATAGCCTTGCTGGGTAGAGTATTCTTGACTGGCTGTTTTTTCTTTTAGTACTTTGAATATATCATCCCATTCTCTTCTGGCCTATAAGGTTTCTGCTGAGAAGTCTGCTATTAGTCTGATTGGAACTCCCTTATACGTGACTTGACACTTTTCTCTTGCTGCTTTTAGTATTCTATCTTTGTCTTTGACTTTTCAGTTTGACTACAATGTGCCTCAGAGATGAGATTTTTGGATTGAATCTGTTTGGGATCTTTGAGCCTCTGGGATCAGAAAGTCCATATCTCCCCCAATACTTTGGAAATTTTCCACTATTGCTTGATAGATGGGTTTTCAATGCCTTTTCCATTTTCCTATCTTCTGGAACACCCATGATTTGGATGTTTGTATGTCAAGGTTGTCTGATAGCTCCATAGGTTTTCTTCATTTTTTAAAATTCCTTTTTTTTTTTTTTTTTTTTTTGGTCTGCCTGGGTTATTTCAGAAAGACTGTCTTTGAGATTAGAAATTCTTTCTTCTGCTTGCTCTAGCCTGCTGCTTAAGATGTTGGTTGTATTTTTTATTTCATTGTATGAATCCTTCAGTTCTATGAGATAGGCTGTGTTCTTTTTTAAGTTGTTTATCTATTTATAAAGTTCTTTTCATATCCTGAATTGTTTTTCTCAATTTGTTTTGTCATCTATCTGAGTCTTCTTGTATCTCATTGAGTTTCCTTAGGATTGCTGTTCAAAATTCCTTTTCAGTCATTTCAAAACTTTCTTACTCTTTGGGGTCTGGTACTTGGGAATTATTGTATTCCTTTTATGGTGCTATGTTTTCCTTTTTCTTCATATTTCTAATATCCCTATCTTGATGTCTGATCATCTGGTGGGGTAGTTGCTTGAATGGACAGCCCTGGGCATGGTTTCCCTTTCCTCTTTCTTGTGGGCAGAGTTTTCTCCTGGGTCCTTGCTTCTCCTTCTTTCCTCCTGCCTGGTAAAATGCAGGAACACCTGGATCTGGATGAGGTGGAGCTGCTGGTACCTAGGATTGGCTTTGTTGAGGAGCAGGACCAACTGCTGTATAGGGAGAATGGTGGCTGTGGTAGTAGTGCTCTGGGGTTGTGAGTGGCAGCAGCAGCAGCTGTGAGGTTGTGCTTTCCTTTGTGGTTCAGGAGCTGGACTGCCAAGGGCAGTGCTGCTGAGCTGCTTCTCAGGAGTTGGGCAGTGTTGCTGTGCAAGCCCTCAGTTGAGCGCTTCTTCCTCCACTTTTAGTTGGTGAGTGGTACCCTCTGTGTCTCACCACCTGTGGGCACTGGGTATTGCCCTCTGTGTATCACCTGGTCTAGTCACCTGTAGGCACTAGGTATTGCCACTGGGCTAGCACATTTCAGAGCACCCAGTCAGGCCACCTGTGGGCCGTGGGGAGGGCTGTGTATTAGTCCATTTCTGTTGCTTATAACAAAATACACAGAACTGGGTATTTTATAAAGGAAACAAAATTTATTTCTTACAGTTTCAGAGGTTAGGAAGTCCAAAGTCCAGAGAAAACATCTGGTGAAGACTTTCTTTGGTGGTTACTTCAGTGATATTGTGAAAATGGTGGCACAGAGAGAGCAGAGCAGAGAGACTGTCATCTCTCTTCTTTTAAAGTCCTCAGAACCACGCCCCTGACCACCACTTTTAATCCATTCACTACAGCAAGGTCTTATGATCACCTCTTCAAGGCCCCACCTTTCAATTACCATAATGGGATTTTCCACCCTCTTAACAGTCACAGTGGGGGCCAAGTTTCTAACACATAAAACTTGGGGGACATGATTCAAGTTTCAGTGAGTTTGGGGGGAATATAATACAATCCACTACATTCTGCACCCAGCCCCCCAAAACTCATGCCCTTTTCACATACAAATACATTCATTTCATCCCCAAAGTCTTAATTTGTTTGAATTCAAAAGTCCAAAGTTCAAAGTTCCATTTGTGAATTCAATACAAGTTATCTACTTCCAAGATACAGTGGTGGGACAAGCCTAGAGTACAGGCTGCTAGGTAGTCCTCCAGTGATGGGGCCTCTGGGTCTGTAGACAAAGGTGCTAGGTGGGACTGTTCATGGTGGACCTCCCAGGCCATCTCTCTGAAAGGGGCAGATGAATTTTATTTCCTCTGATGTGAGGCTATATTCATTATGGTAGAGACCCATGAACTGTTTTCCAACTTGGGGGCTCAGGCATGTACCACTCAGTCAGCCGGTGGGGCTGGAGGTGGGGGAGAAATTAGGTGTGGTCCACCTGAGGAGGGTCTGCCTATTTGATTTCTGGCCAGGGACATGGGGCTGTCAGTTCAGCACAAGTAGGGTTTCCCAGGCTGCAGAACAGAGTCATAGCTGCTATGAGCCCAGGCTTCCAGCTACCGGAAGGCTTTCCCATGAATGTGCTGGGTAGAGGGCAGAGCCCTGAGGCTGGAGAAGCACCTTGGCTCCTGGCCCCAGGTGGGGAGTGATCCTGTAACAGTTCAGGTTTCAAGATGGCTCCGATCTGGGTCCTGAGGATGGGGAATAGGGAGTGCACCATTCATACTAATGTGCTAGGGTTCTAGTTTTGTAGGGCACTGTCCACACTTGGCTCCGGACTTGTCCTGCCGAAGGATCTGTGGGTCTATGTGGTAAGGATGGAGGTTGGTGTAGGTCCTCTGTCTGCCTTTTCACTGCCAGGGAAATTCTTCCTGTTGATCCTGGTGGCAGAGATGTGGTGCCTGGTGCTGGGTGCCCCTGCCTCTTCTCCATGTAACCCTCCTGGGTTTTCGTTCTCCACAGTGATCCCACCAGTCTCCTGTTATACTCCCACACTCTCCCGCTGATGCTCCCAACAGTATTTACCTTTCTGTTAGTTGTTCCAGTCCTTTTTGTGGGAGGAACATGCCCTGGGCACCTCTAGTCCTCCATCTTCCTATAGGCAGACAGTTTTATTTTTATCATCTGAATTTTCCAAAAAAAAAAAAAAAAAAAAAAAAGAAGAAGGAGGAGGAGGAGGAGGAAGAGAGAAAAAAGAGAGGAATTTTTAAGGTAGAAAAAATTCACTGCCGAAATTATTGTCCCACTGTGGCTACTTAGTAAACCTGAAAACGGCTTCAGTATATCTAGAAGCCACACTGTTTGGAGAATACTGGTGTCTACATTTTGGAAAGAAACTCTTTCTGGCCTAGTAGAATATTATCATTTGGAACCTAGTGTTTTCTTAGAATGTCTGGCTATATTTTTGCTCATTACAGGGATTACTCTAAAGTGATGGGTTCACTTAGCTGAAAAGCCAACCTCACTCCAGTGAATTCTAACATTTGAAGAGATCAGCATGACATTAAAGGATTGCAGAGATGGCTGTCTTTCACTTAAGACTTCTGTGTCTCAGAATAATTTAGCTTGTAAGTACGAGCTTGCTTGATAAGGGGAGACAAAAGATACGTGCATTTGTTAAAGTGCAGAACCAGAGACACACTTTTTTTTTTTTTTTTTTCATCTCCCTCTCTCCCTCTCTCTCTCTCTCTCTCTCTCTCTCTCTCTCTCTCTCTCTCTCTCTCTCTCTCTAGCTCATAACTTTAAATAACTCCGTAGCATCTGTATGTGTATGACTGTCACTAGTCTTCATATTTCTCTAACTCAGAGCTTAGTGGTCTTGGTAATTGTGAATTGTTTTCAGAACATTACTTTTCTGGCATCCAACTGCATGACATGTATCCATAAATATATTAATCTATCTGTGTCACTTTTTAGTTTTGCTTTCTTCCTGGATGTTAACTCCCTAATTTTTTCCAACTCTTTGCTCATAATAAATTCCAGAGCAACATAATATATTACATCTTCCACACAACTTAGAATTCACTGTTTCACATCTGTCATTTGAAGATAATCAGGATTCTTTCACTACGAAATGACTAAACAGTGTGTCCTGAAAGAAGTAAATGATAGATTTCTTCTCAATACACAAAGAGATAAATATTGAAAACACTGCATCCAAGACAGAGCCTGAAAACTAACAGTAGTTAAATCTCCACATACAAATACCAGTTGGCTCACCCTACCTCATTTGCTCTACACTCAGTAATATTCTTGAAACCACATTATGTTGACCCATTACTTGATCCAGTTTCATTTTATAAGCCAATAGTAGTAATGATGGTGATAATAATAATAATTGCTACATTTTCTTGAATGCTTACTGTGCATCAGGCATGGGACCGAGTGCTTTGCACACATGCCTGCAATCACTTCTCTCCATTCCTACACCTTAGTCCAAGCCACCACTGTCTACAGCTTGGACTTCTAGGGTAGCCTCCTAATTAGTTTCCCAGCTTTTATTCTTAGCTTTTTATAATTCATTCTTCACACAACAGCTGGAGTGATCTTTTACAACATATTTTAGATCACATCACCCCCTTGTTTTTAAAGGCCTCCCACTGTACTTAAAACCCATTCCAAACTCCACACCATGACTTGTAAAGCCATACCTGTCCACCTCTGGATCCCATCGGCCACACTGGCATGCCTCAGACTCACAAAGCTCCTTCCTGCTTTGGGACCATGGCACTAGCTATTTCCTGTGCACTGATCTTCAGATCCCCCTCAAAAAGGTATCCCGTGACAACCCCACCTAAACTAACAACCGAATCACTTTCTGTGGCAGCATTTCTATTTGAATTCTCTATATACCACTCATCACCATCTGATATTATCCTGTTTTTCTATTTATTCATTATCTGACTCCTTCCACTGGAATATTTGCTCCCTGAGAAGAGAGACTAGTCTGTCCTGTTTGCCCCTAGAACACCATCTAGTACATAATAGGCCCTCCATAAATATGTGTTGAATGAATAAATGAATGCATGAACAACATTCTCAGCTAAGAACATTGTACTAAAAGGTGAGAAACAATATAGTTAGATGTGAAGAAAGCAAGCCTTAGAAAGGCTAGGCAAGTTGCTAAAACACAAAGCTTCTACATTTAAAACCAGAATCCTAGTTCTCAATTTAGGGTAGGGAAGTTGACAGAAGGGCATAGGTGGGGTAGGACAGTAAGAAGCCATCGATTTCATTGAACTCACCAGCCCTCTCTTTGGCAAAGCCAACATCACCAGGCACAGAAGTGGCACTGATGCACAGAGGAAAATAAACCATTCCCATAGGGTCATCATCAGTGCCTTTTACCTGGTGACAATATCAAACAGGATGGATTCCTCTGATCCATTTTAAAGAAGGCTCTGGAGCAATGATTCTTATCCTCTTAGGGGTTGGAGACAATTTTCAAAATCTGATTAAAAGTAAGCATTCTTTCTCTAGGGAAAAAAAAGACATTTTATGTACCATCTTAAGCCCAAAGTGTGGTTTCAATATGGGACAAAGTTTTGTTTTGTTTTTCTCTGCAGCATGAGAAGGAGATTTTTGGGTCACTTTTCTGGGCAGGTCAGTCTGGCATCCTCTCCTCCCTGGAGAAGTGATTGAGCAATGATAATGTCCTGAAGGCTGAGCTCTCCCTAATCTTAAAGAAGAGGTTGCTAGCTCTCAGTTTCTAATAATTTTGGCTTGGGTTTAAAGGACCATCCAGGCCCTAACTGATGAATCCTTCTTTCTTTCACTCAACAAATAATTATGGGCCCCTACCATGTGACAGGTATTTTACTGGGTTCAAAGGATACAAGAGAGCAGGATGTGGCCCTTGGCTTCAGGAACGTACAGACCCAAAGGAAAGTAGATATACAAACAGGCAATTTGACTCCAGGGCACCATGGAAACAGCCCTCCTCCCCTCAACTGCAGTAGGTAAGCATCATTTAATCAATCAGCAGCAGAGTAAGAGAAATCCAAATCATCAGCCCTGGTCTGGCCAAAGGGTTTCTAGGCAATGTCCATAAAAAAACATTTTCAAATATTTTTTAGGTTATGTTATATGACATGCATGACTTACTCAAATTATACAGACCATCCAGAACCTGTATTGCTGTCAGATCCAAAAGTCAACTTCTTAAGGAATGGAAATAGGCTTGATGAAACTGTCTGGAACATTTTGATCTTACGCATTTCTGAGCTGCAGAAGTTATATTTTACTAAAAACTGAACGGCACCTGGGGCTTCACAGAGAGGAGAATCCTTTTAGCTACAAGCGCTTTTATACTAAATGTTTATAGTATAAATGTATAAACAGTTTATACTGTTCAGCAACATTCCCACCATTTAGCTTCCATAAATGTGAAATAGGTAACATTAACTAAAGAATAAAATGTTGTGAAGACATGTAGGAGAAGCTCCTAAGCCAAGATTTGGGAGCCAGAGAAGCCACATGAAGGATAAACAGGAGTTAGACAGATTTTTGAGCAGAAAGTGGTAGTGACACAAGTTGTATCCAGGCAAAGAGCATGTACAAAGGCACAGAGTTCAAAAGTCTTCAGAATTCTGCAGCCCACCTCTGCACTGGTGGAGTGGGCTTTCATCCAGGAAATAACACTGGCTGAGTTTCTAAATTTCCAAAAGCTCATGTAGTATCTAAGAGATACGTCTTTTGTCTTCCCATAATCTGCAACATTAACAAATGCTATACATTTCCATTATAGCATAACCTCAAAATGTCTTCTTAATGTTTAAGACTGAAATTGAGAAATAAAACTTTCTCATGCTAAACGATAAAACATACTTTGAAAGTGGCTGAGCTTCCTCGATCATCTAGTAGGTTATGAATTCAGGGTGTTTATGTTCAAGTGCTTCATGTTTACTTATTAAGAGCTTAGTACTGTTCTCATGTTGACATTGGCCCGACCGCCGTTTTAAAACACTGTTGTAGCAGAGTTTGCAGAGCATTCAAATTGCCACACTTTCCAGGCAGTTCTAATTCTTAAGTAATCCAGTAGCAAGGTGTGAGGAAGTCACCCCACTTATTCTCTGTCTATAAGAGTAGTTGCTATGATTGACTAAGTGCATTTCTTTTTTTTTTTTTTTTTTGGCTTTTTTCATGTCCGGCAACGGGATCGCAGCCCTCAGTGTTGCGCCCGCACCTCGCTCAGCCAGTGTGTGGGAACCGGTCTGTATGTGGGATCCGAACCCTCGGCGGGAGCGCCACCGCGCTCCCAAGCGGCGCACTGTAGCAGTGCGCCACCAGGCCGGCCCCCTAAGTGCATTTCTTAATGCCAGAAATTATATTACATACTTACCTCATTTAACCCTCATGATAACCCCATGAAGTACAAATCATTTTCCCTGTGGTGCAGATGAAGAAACTGAAGCTCAAAGACATGCAGCAACTTTCCCAAGGTCACATAGCTGGACAGTGGCAGGATCTGACTTGTATGTCCCTAATTACTGTTCTATGAGACTTTCAGTAATGTGTTCTAGTCACATGTTCACATTGATTTTCACGACCCCCCCCCCAAATTTCTGGACAGTGATTATTACTAGGTGCTCCCATTATTGGAATTAGCTTATATAAGAAAAGAGATCTGACTTATATAGGAAAAGAGATCAGACTTATATAGGAAAAGAGATCTCACTTATATGTAGAATGTAACGATTTACACCACAAAGATTCAATGCATGTCCAGCAAAAGTTAGGTCACAGATTTACTGTGGGGGATCCAACCAGCAATCAGGCTTCTTAACATAAGAATTTTCATTTTATGTACAAGTTATTTTCTTTTTATGAAAATAATAATAACAATACTAATTTATACACACAGCACAAAATGAATGGAAGGAATTATACCAAAATGTAAATAATAGTTCTCTCTGATAGCAGAATTTTTAGCCATATTTTCAAATTTTCTACAGTGACTAGACACTACTTAAATAATTGGAATAAATGATGTTCAAATGTTGAAAAAATCTAAATCGACTAGTGAACATTGAAAGCCTAAAAAGAGTCCATTCCCCTCCAGATGTCATTGCCTTTTGTTTGAGCAAGTTCCACTTCACAGGGCTCTTCATTCAGTTCAACTACTAATGACACACAATTCTCTCTTGAGTATTTCACACATCCATTTAGTGTCCTTTCTCCTTGGTGACTAGTGCCCAGCACCTCTTGAATTCCTTCAAATTTTACCATGCTAGAAAAAGGAAAGTCAACTGAATCAAATGTGTCACTTTCAAATTGGACAATTTTGCAAATAGATTACTGATGCAGAGCTGGATATATCAAACTTATCGAATGACATTTCTGTCCAGGGCTACAGGCTTTCCAAGTTGATGAATGCAGCAACTAAAATTGATACTAAAATGAGCTGGATCATTTTAAAAGCAAAACAAAGATGAAAATAAGAGAAGCAGGTGTCCAGAAGATATCAAGAACAAATAAGTTTACAGCGTTTGTTATTGTCATGGTAAGTTTGCTGTCGTTGTTATTGTTGTGGTTACTATTTATCATTAACAATGATGAATAACATTATCTAACTTTTTTTGCAAAGTGCTTTTCTTGCAAAGTGCCTTTCAATCTCTTTTGCTAAGTGTAATTTCTATTATCGGAGGAGAAAAGTCAGGGCTGATGCATGTCAGCACAGGCTGGAAGTACTCTTCCAACATTCATTATATTTGTAACTTAAATGTCTTTCCACTATGGATGTGACAGGTAAAATCCCTGTGTGTGCAAAAATTTTAATTACTGTTAAAATATTTTTTCAGAAGCACTATGGATGTGACAGGTAAAATCCCTGTGTGTGCAAAAATTTTAATTACTGTTAAAATATTTTTTCAGAAGCACTATGGATGTGACAGGTAAAATCCCTGTGTGTGCAAAAATTTTAATTACTGTTAAAATATTTTTTCAGAAGCACTATGGATGTGACAGGTAAAATCCCTGTGTGTGCAAAAATTTTAATTACTGTTAAAATATTTTTTCAGAAGCACTATGGATGTGACAGGTAAAATCCCTGTGTGTGCAAAAATTTTAATTACTGTTAAAATATTTTTTCAGAAGCACTATGGATGTGACAGGTAAAATCCCTGTGTGTGCAAAAATTTTAATTACTGTTAAAATATTTTTTCAGAAGCACTATGGATGTGACAGGTAAAATCCCTGTGTGTGCAAAAATTTTAATTACTGTTAAAATATTTTTTCAGAAGCACTATGGATGTGACAGGTAAAATCCCTGTGTGTGCAAAAATTTTAATTACTGTTAAAATATTTTTTCAGAAGCACTATGGATGTGACAGGTAAAATCCCTGTGTGTGCAAAAATTTTAATTACTGTTAAAATATTTTTTCAGAAGCACTATGGATGTGACAGGTAAAATCCCTGTGTGTGCAAAAATTTTAATTACTGTTAAAATATTTTTTCAGAAGCACTATGGATGTGACAGGTAAAATCCCTGTGTGTGCAAAAATTTTAATTACTGTTAAAATATTTTTTCAGAAGCACTATGGATGTGACAGGTAAAATCCCTGTGTGTGCAAAAATTTTAATTACTGTTAAAATATTTTTTCAGAAGCACTATGGATGTGACAGGTAAAATCCCTGTGTGTGCAAAAATTTTAATTACTGTTAAAATATTTTTTCAGAAGCACTATGGATGTGACAGGTAAAATCCCTGTGTGTGCAAAAATTTTAATTACTGTTAAAATATTTTTTCAGAAGCACTATGGATGTGACAGGTAAAATCCCTGTGTGTGCAAAAATTTTAATTACTGTTAAAATATTTTTTCAGAAGCACTATGGATGTGACAGGTAAAATCCCTGTGTGTGCAAAAATTTTAATTACTGTTAAAATATTTTTTCAGAAGCACTATGGATGTGACAGGTAAAATCCCTGTGTGTGCAAAAATTTTAATTACTGTTAAAATATTTTTTCAGAAGCACTATGGATGTGACAGGTAAAATCCCTGTGTGTGCAAAAATTTTAATTACTGTTAAAATATTTTTTCAGAAGCACTATGGATGTGACAGGTAAAATCCCTGTGTGTGCAAAAATTTTAATTACTGTTAAAATATTTTTTCAGAAGCACTATGGATGTGACAGGTAAAATCCCTGTGTGTGCAAAAATTTTAATTACTGTTAAAATATTTTTTCAGAAGCACTATGGATGTGACAGGTAAAATCCCTGTGTGTGCAAAAATTTTAATTACTGTTAAAATATTTTTTCAGAAGATTTGGGGCACAGCTTGGGTGGAAAGTTCACACTGTGGTGGACAGTTTCTGCTATGGTGGACAGTTCCCACTGTGGTGGAGAGTTCCCACTGTGGCGGACAGTTCCCACTGTGGCAGACAGTCTCACTGTGGTGGACAGTTACTGCTGTGATGGACAGTTCCCGCTGTGGTGGAGAGTTCCCGCTGTCGTAGGCAGTTCCACCTGTGACGGGCAGTTCCTGCTGTGGTGGACAGTTCCCGCTGTGGTAGACAGTTCCCATTGTGGTGGACAGTCCCCTGTGATGGACAGTTCCCACTGTGGTTGACAGTCCCACCGTCATGGACAGTTCCCGCTATGGTGGACAGTTCGTAGGCAGTTCCACCTGTGACGGGCAGTTCCTGCTGTGGTGGACAGTTCCCGCTGTGGTAGACAGTTCCCATTGTGGTGGACAGTCCCCTGTGATGGACAGTTCCCACTGTGGTTGACAGTCCCACCGTCATGGACAGTTCCCGCTATGGTGGACAGTTCCAGCTGTGGTGGACAGTCGCTGAGGGAGCTCAGATTTGCCTCTCCTGAGCAGCATCTCACCTCAAGGCGCTGTGCATCTTTCCTCTTTCCACTTGAGGGCCTTCTCCAATGCCTCAGGAGCCTGTCCAGCCTTGCAACCCATGTGTGCCTGGGGTTAACATCACTGGAGACAATCTTCAACCAGTAGGAGACAGGAGCTGGTGGACAAATACCTCAACCAGCCATCCTGCAGGTGGACAGCTCCAGGGATAGGGCTCCATTGCCCACCATGGCAATCTCAATAACACACACTCATATTGGCATTTCATCCCCCTCTCTCTCACTCCCCTACTCTCTTGCTACTGTTCCTGGCAACTATTCCTTCACTCAAGTCCTTCTCTCATGTTCTGCTTTTCCAGGGAACTCAAATTAAGATAGCTGACTTGTTCTGAAGAATTAAGGGCATTAAGAGGGAAAGTGATCATTTTAGGAGGTATAATCAACTGGATTTAGTGAGTGATTAGACTGGAAGAGGGAAAGGAAAAACAAAAGTAGTGCCCCATCGTCAGCATCAACTCCATTCTGCCATAGAGGCAGATCCTACTTCCCTATGCTTGGCTTATCTGCACTCCTGATGTATGAAGGCTGGCTGGTCCCAGGCAGGGTGCCAAAGAATGTAAGAGCATATCCCTTGTAGGTGCTGCGAGAAGCTTCCCTACTCTCCATCCTCCCATTCCCAATTGCCACTTTCAGAACATCCAAGAACCATCTCAAAAGCTCTATCTCCAGCTCTTCACTTGGCCTCTGGGAAGTTCTGGTGAAACTGAGAGAAAAGAGAAGGGAAAGGAAAAAGACCTAGAGCAGGGTAGAGAGGAAAACAAGAAAGAGGAAAGAGAAATAAAAGGGAAAGAAGTGGAGAGGATTATGATGGGAGGAAAAAGGGACTAAGGGGCTATGAGATCACTTGTGTCCCTCTGCAGGTAAGATCCTAAGTCATTCTCAGTGCTTCCCTGACCAGCCTCCTCTCCCTTGAAAATCAACGGCATGTTTCAAAGATTTTTTTACCAGCAAAGATAGGGAAATGTCAAGGATAAATAGGCTCCCTTCTAGGTCAGTCCAACTTTTCATTTTCATTTACAAACAATGGTCAAAGGCAAAGTCAACGCCAGTATGACTTGCAAACTAGAACCCACATCGGCCTTCTGTTGGAGGTAGGAGGAGATTTGAAATAATAAAAAACATAATCAGAACTAGTACCATTGGATGGGAAAAAGAAAGCCATTTAGAGATAGTGTGGTGACGCTTGTTAAATAAGCCATGAAAATGTCAAATGTTCCTCAGCACAATAACGCCAGGTGTTACGGTTTTGAAATGAAAAGGTCAAAGTCAAGCTAACAAGAAACATGCTTTCTTCATATGAGACTGCACGGACATCAAAAAAATCAATGTTCATTTTGGCAAGTTGGACTGGATTCTTAGAAAAACTAATGGGGAAGTTCTTGCTCATGGGAAAACTAAACTGGAACTGGAGCGCACTCAGTTCAGGGGACAGGAACCAACACCCTAACCCTGTGCAGTTGACGATTACCAAATAAAGAGGAGATGCCATTTGCATCCAACCAAATCCCGGGCTCTCAATTGTGTGAGACCCAAGAGGTATCTGAGGCAATAGGTCTGAAAGTTCTCCTGCTGTGTGGAGGCGGGTAAAATTGCCCATAAGGGGCTTGGGGCACTGGCCTGGGGAATTCCAAAGAAGGGGCTGTATGGAGAGAAAATAAGAGTTCAGGGAGAGACAGAGCATCCAGAAGCCTAAGTCTATGGGTTCTTCCATTGTATGGTATGAAAGGACAGATTTTTACCACCTCTCTCCTCCCACACTGTGCTGGAATCATCCATATGGCCCTTCCAGAAAGGACATTCTATGCCTCTATCACAGTTTGAATTGTGTTAGTCTGGAAAGCCATGGCAGAGGCTCCAGCGAAGACAGGGGTGGAGGATATCAGCCCCTCTCGTGCACTCCTTGGCCAGGTCTCTGGTTCACAGCAGGAGTGGCAGGGCCTCCACTGGCCATCCAGAGCCTTGGTGCAAACTGGAAAAGGCACCTTGCTTTTTCATACAAAGCTGAGCCAATGAAAAAAGGTGTCTTTATTGGATGAATAAGGCCAGGACTCACAGCTTGGGGAGCAGCTTATGGGCTAGATTTTAGCCCCCACTCACTCCCCTCATCCGGGACCTTTATGCAAAGCATGAACAGCACAGCATGGTGGCCCTAAGCAATGGAGGGATCCATGTTGCAGCAGCATCCCCATCCCTACACTCAAGCACTAGGGAAAAGAGCGCAGCTGAAGCAGCAGAGCCAGGGAAGGACCGGCCCTGCCACCACCATCGCCCATGGATCCTCCATGGCAATGCTCCAGATATACTCAGAGGACGGAAGCGAGCTTCACCTGCCTTTCAGAGAGACAGGTACAAGGTACTAGGCACACCACCGGAGGAGTTTAAGTGCGTGTTGGAGGAGATAGAACCAGAGCGGTCCTGAGAGAGGGAGGTGAGGAGAAGAAATGTGGAGGAGAAGAAGAGCTCATGGGGAAGGGCGAGAGCAGGAGCACAGACTCAGACGCTCCAGCTCAGCCGTGGGGAGCAACCTGCACTCATCTCAGCACAGGGGTGAGATGGGAAACAAAAGGGGCCCAGGCTACTGTGGAAAGAAAAGTTAAATCCCAAGGGGTTGATAAAGACAAAAATGTATAATCGATTTTTTTTAAGTAATAAAAGAATAACATAATTTTCTTTTTTAATTTTTAAGGAAATCCCAAGAGATGGGAGAAGACAGGACAAGGGCTTCCCTTGGTCGCCAAGCCAGCTGATGACACCGATGCAGAACAGTAGGACACTCAAAAGCCTTGGTCTGTAGGTCACCACCATCTCACTTCTTCCCTTTACTCTAGGTGAGTTGTGCTTAGATGCCTGCAAACAACCACAATTCTCAACACTCTCTCAATTAAAAAAAAATGCATCACTAACCTAAAAGTTGGTTCGTACCATAGTTATAAAAGCTTAGAGGATTGAACTGAATATGCATACATCCTGTGACATAATCTACAAACTTTGAAAAAAATCAGTTTCGTCATAGCTCATCTACTTGTCATTCCTTCCCCCCTAAAAGTAAATATAAGCCCCACCCCCCAAAAGGCAGTAACTTGAAACATTTGAGTTCTGTGTAAATATTAACTAACATACATATGGACATACATATGTACATTATTAAGATTTCCTTTTCTTTTTGTTTTTCATAGGAAAAAACATAGATTCCTTTAAATATAGACTAAAACATAGCTAAAATAAATTTATAAAACTTATATTTATGAAAAATTTTTTAGGAATGTCTTTTCTGAAGAAGGTGCAAAAGCCAATGTTCCTGCATGTAGCTCACCTGGGGAAACACTGACCACTTCCCAAGATATCACAGAAGGAAGATCACATCTGGCCTCTGTGTTTAGGTGAGAAAGCACTTTCAGCTTACTTTTCCTTTTTTGATAGGTCTGGGCTAAAACGTGAAGAGGCTCAGCCAGTGAGTCTAGATCACATGACAAGAGCAATCCTCATAGACAGCATTTAACTAAAAACAATTTGCTGAGCACCTGCACATAGCAGGCTCTGTGCTAGGGGCCAGGGATTACAACGTGAATAAGACCTACCCTTAAGAAGCTACTATCTAATCGAGGAGTTAGGCTTTAAAAAACTGATAATTATAGACCCTTCCATTAAGATCATTTCTAAAGGTATAAAGTAGAGCAGTAGTGTATCAGTTGTGGTGCTTTGGGCTACAAATAGAGGAAAATCTAAGACTGGTTTAAATGATAAGACATTTATTATCTTACCCAAGAGAAGTCCAGAGCCAGAGAGGTTTCAGGATGGGCTAACTCAGTGATTCAACAACACATCAAAAATCTAGATTATTTCTATCTTTCCACTGGGCCATTCTCAGCACGTTGACTATAATCCTCATGTTTGACTCTAATTGGTACAAGATTGCTGCCACTGCTCCAGGCATCACTTCCTCGCACAGTAGCAGGAAAAAAAGACCAGTTTCTCTTAACATTTCTTTCTTTTACTGAGAGGAAAACTGTTCCAGAAGCACCCCAGCAAACTTTCCCTCAGGTCTCATTGGCCGGAATTGCATCTCAAGCTCATGCCTAAACTGATCACTTAGAGGAGGGAGTTTGATTCCGTGATTAACTTAGACAAGCGATGAGTCACCTGTTGGAGCTAAGATGGAATCATTCCCAGGACACATGACTACAGATTCTCTTATCAGAAAGGAAGCAGAGAAAAGAAGGAGAAAGAGGAGGGAGCAGAAATTAGAATGCCTGTCGGCGAGACAATCAGCAAGGCAGCCACAGTGGCCTGGACGCAGAGCTATCACTTCTGCCAGGAGGCATCAGAGAGGCTTCCAGAACAATGGAAATGAGCCAGCAACAACAGCAGACACAGGCACAACCCTGTGCCTCCACATAAAAGAACCACTTCAACTAAATCCAGACCCTCTTTTTATTCCCATGTTAGCCAATAACCTAATCTATGTCTTTTATTTCAAAGAGGCTGCTGGAGCTGTTAATCCCATCCAGGCTAACCCATCTTTGACTGAGGTACCTAAACCTTCTGGAGCCTCAACTACAGCCCCAACTCAAATTCCTCCACTTCAGGAGAGTGCAAAATGGTTTTATTTTTAATGTAGAGGTAAATAATAATGATGTTTACAGTGGGTTTTTTTTAACCTCATACAAAACATAATACTTTCTAATTGTTGACAATAGCGAGGAATGAAAAAAGGGAAAAAAACACAACGATATCAGAGTGGACATTTGGTGATGCTGTCATTGACTCTTCTTTACAGGAATGTGGGCTTCTAGGAGGGCAAAATCAACCAGAGCTGCCTGAGTGCACTGAGTGCGGAGCAAGAGCCCATCGGAGAGAGACAAAGAAATGCACATGAAGTCCTCACGCTGTTTCATTTGGACTCTTCTTTACAGGAATGTGGGCTTCTAGGAGGGCAAAATCAACCAGAGCTGCCTGAGTGCACTGAGTGCTGAGCAAGAGCCCATCGGAGAGAGACAAAGAAATGCACATGAAGTCCTCACGCTGTTTCATTTAAACAGAAAGTGCTACAAAGATGAAAATAGAGAAGGCACATGGCAAAGCCTAGTAACCTACAGCCCCGCTAAATAGAAAACGCGGAGACTCACCACAGGGCAGCTTCATAAAGCCACTCTGGATGCCATTTTGCTAATTGTGTTTGCTATGATACCAGCACAGCTTAGCTGGCTCCCAGAGTATCTCCATAATGGCAAGCACTTGCCAGGAGCGGGAGTGATTTTTATTTGATATCCATACAAAGCAGAAGCAAATGAATTACCATAATGAGAAGCAACATAATGATGTGGAGATGTACAAACTGCCATTGTGTTTAATAACAACAAAGCTTTCCCTTTTGAATTAAATTCACAGGAAGATTCTTATTGAAGCATCACTGTAGTGACACCAAGTTGTTTGGAAAACACACACACACACACACACACACACACACACACACACACACACACACGATCTCCAAAGTATTTCAGGCCTGTGATTACTAGAAAGGTTGTTAGGAGAATGTTTTTCTTCCATTTTTATTCTCAGTAAAATTGACTTAGTTGTAGCACTACACAGCTGCAATTTGTGAAGTAAATGGCAAAGCTAAATGTGCCGAAACCCAACATGTTCCCTGAGCAACAAAGGGATGGAAGGCAAATGCTACAGTATTATTGACGACGCTGGGAATGCTTGTACAAGCATCTGCTTCATAAAGGGGGGGGACCTACATTATAAACAAAAGGAGTCTCCCAACAAGTCCCGCCACCTCAAATTCTGGCTTCGATTTGAATTTTCACTCCAGTTAGAACAAATATTTCGTCTTTTTATCTTTTCCCTCCAAAATAAAAAATTCTCTGATTTGTATTCTGGAAGCCTCCCCATAACTGACTCTTTCATATTCTTTTCTTCCTTTAAAATGATTTCCTATATTTTCTGGTATTTACCTTTTTTCCACCACTTGATTTTCAACAATGGACGAAGATATCACTGAATATGGCATTAATTTAAACCTGTTTCCATGGTCATCATGAGGCCATTGTCCTCTTCTCAGACTAAGGGTCCACTGTGTCCCACTCCACCCCAGTCCTTTCAGTCCTACCATGTGTATCTATTCACAATGAAACATCCTGGTTTCACTAACGGATAAACCCAGAGCCAGACTGTGACCTACATTAGATTGAGCCAGACTTGAGAAAAATCTGCAGTGAAATATTATGGAACTAGCAGTCGGGAGCCTGGATTCTGGGTCCAGCCCACTATTGTATGTGATGGAGGCAAATCCGTCTCTTTGTGTGTGTTTCAGTTTTCCAAGCTGTAAAATGGGCATAATATCTGCTCCACCCACATCATGGGGGTGTCCTGCAAATCAAATCGTATCCAAGTGTTTTGTAAACTGTTATTACTATGCTCATGAGAAACAACAGGAGATCTTTTAGTAAGCCCAAAACACATCCAGAGGATCATATAATTTGTAATGATGTGTATTTTGATTTTTGTCACTTTATCATCCAACAAATATTCACTGAGTTCCCATTTGATGCAAGGCACAATCCTCAGTGCTGTGGAAACATATATATTATGATGCTGAAGGAAGGCATAAACAAAGTGAGAGAGAAGGCACACCCACAGAAAAAGACCACAGAAACAGAGTCCAAGCATAAGGAGTCAGAATGACTCAGTGATTAAATTTGGCATCATACCTTCTGGGTCTGAATCCTGCCTCTGTCATTGACCAGCCATGTGACCTTGGGCCAGTTCCTCAACCTCTCTATTCCTCAGTTTTCTCATCTGTAAAATGGGGGAAATGATAGTACTTACCTTATAAACTTGTTTTGAGGAGTGTACATATATCTATAATTCTTAAACAGTTCCTGGCACACTTAGTTAATGTTAGCTGAAAATAAAGAAGACACCAATGGTACTATAATTGAGACGGAGAAAGAGCACTAAAGATTGGTGGTCAAGAGTGGCTCAGGGGTCCTGATCTAGGGTTTGAAGGTTGGGAGAGGGGGGTCTGTAACCAGGTGCTCTAGATGGAGTAAGAGCTAGTCTCTGCTACGTCTCCATGGCCAAAAGCTGGAGTGGATAAACAGGTTATAATTCAAAGCTGCCCATAGATTTTCTGTTTCTCTACAGACTCAGGTTTGAATTTACCTTGGAAAGCATATTGCTTTTTTTTTTTTTTTTTTTCAGAAAGAAAAAACATCACTTTAATGAGCTATTTGGTCCTACAAAGGTAAATCTAAATCTACTATTACTGGAATTATAAAGTTCTTGACCATGAGAAGCAAAACTGCTTTGCATAATAACACTGAGGCTATCCCATCAGGCTTGCATGAAATACATAGGACTCTACCTATAGATATCTATAAAGGGAGGGAGGGAGAAAGGACAGAAGGGAGAGAGTTTAAAAGTTAGTTGTAAGTGTGGTCACTTCTGCTATCCCATCAGGCTTGCATGAAATACATAGGACTCTACCTATAGATATCTATAAAGGGAAGGAGGGAGAAAGGACAGAAGGGAGAGAGTTTAAAAGTTAGTTGTAAGTGTGGTCACTTCTGCCCAAGGGGTGGGTAAGGACTAAACTGAGATTCTGCTGTTCACTCCACAGTTTCCAGTCCCTATGCCTTTAAACTGTATGAGCATCTCACCGCAGCAAATGGAATTCTGAAGTTAAAATAACCCTTCCCAGAACAGCTGCTTCATCTAGTGTTCTGCTAAGAAAACGATGGTCTAGTCCACACTTGAAGGGTCAGCGGGCTTACTGAGAAAGGTGCATCTGTCTGCAATGTGGCTTTCCTCCACGTGGTTTTCAAGGTTAATTTCTTGCATAGATTTTGCCTTACACACTGACTTTAGAAACTAATTCCCAGGAAATTTGAGGAGTCAAAATAAGCTTTTCTGTGGGTAGAATTTATCCCAGCAGATTGTATTAATGGAGGGAGAAGGGCTAGTGGAGATCAGGCATGGCGAGGAGTATGGGCCTTCCTTGACCCTCTCTTTTGGGAGCTTGTATGCTGTGTCCTGGACTCCAGTAAAGATGATATCCTAAAGTGCTGTCTTATGGAGAGGACGTACTAGGCTTCTGCAAAAAGACTGCAGACTAGGAGCTGAGATCCAGTAGGAGACCTTGGTCTCTGGACTTCAGAAGGATTCCTATCTCATATCTGAAATTAAGGTGGAAGAAGGGTCTGTATATTAATTTCTTCTAAGATCCTTTACTTTTCAGTGGAATATTTCTTCTTAATCATGAGGCATGATCTAGGCTATGTTTTGGGCCAAGTGGTAAAGGGGATCAGGAAGGGAAATGGAACAGTAGCCCAGGAAAGTCAAGGTCAAGAAGATTAAAGCACATTTGAGGAGGAGAACAGCTGACCGGGACTGGCCCCTGTGCTGTAGCCCTTTGTTAGGAAGCTTTACAGTAAAGACATTCTACTTGAGTTAATATCTGTCCTCTGCAAACACATGTTAAATGGAAGTCACTGCACATTACCCCTGAGCAGAGAATTGAGAACACCCCTCCCAGAGGAGGCAGGACTGGGCCCTGAGAAAGGGCGCTCCTGGAGTTTGCTCTAGTGAGCTCCAGACCCCAATATCTATTGCTCTTCTGGCCTCTTGACTTGGAAGTTTCAGTAACAGCTCAATGGTCCTATTGATTCTGTAGTCGAAATACCTCTTACATCCACTCTCTTGTCTCCAGCCCCACCCCCACCCCTGCCCTCTGCTAGCCTGGTCTCCGTATCGCTCTGTAGGACGACTGTCTCCAGTTTTGCTCCCCTCCAATTCATCCTCCAAACAATAGCTGGAGAGATTGTTCTCAAAGTAGAAACCTGATCAGGTCCCCGTCCCCTTCAATACCTTCCCATGTCCTAGAGAGTGAAGCCCAAACTCCTTGGAAGGGCATATACAAGTATGAAACTTTGTGACCTGGGCTCTGCATGTACCTCCAGCCTCAGGCCTTGCCATCCCCTTCTCCTGCTCTCCACTCCCCCCAACTCCTCCCCAACACGCACATACTTCCCACTCCAATCAGACTGGGCTTATTTTGACTCCTCAATGTTAGTGTTCTCTCTTCCTCCAGCCCCTTGCACATCCTGTTTCCTATTCCTGGAAGATCCTAGGCACCTCTTCACCTGGCTAACTCTCTTCCTCACCCCAGGTGCCAGCTGAAGCATCACTTCTGCCAGGAAGCCATTCAGGACCAGCCAGAGCCTGCCTTGCATCCAGCAGCACATGCATGTGCCCCCGTCACTGCACTGGCCACTCATTTTTGTAAACACCGTTTTATTCCTGGGAAGGAAGAACCAAAGTGAGAGACATTAACCAACAGACAGGACTTGATGACTGATGGAATGTGTGGAGAGAAACACAGAACCTTCTCGTTTCCTATTTTGCTCTTTATCCATCCCCCACTCAATATCAAGGAAACTGTCATTATTTCCTAACTTAGGTTTCACATGTCAACAAAAAGATTAGAACTACTTTATACACACTGGTCCTACCGTGCCAGACAATTGGCAAGAAGTTACAGAGAATGCAGTCTGTACTTGCCTTTTATTGCAGAGCAGCACATTCCTGGAGACCATGTCATAAAGTGGATCACTGAAAACCAAATTACATTTTCCCATAGGAACAATGTCATAATTAGAGGTTGTATTCCTGACAAAGGACTTGGCTTCATGTAAATAGTAGACATGAAAAAAAAATCTCACAAAAGCAAAGATTCAAGTAACTATAAATCCTTATAATAGTTTAAAATAATAAAATTTTCTCCAAGTACTATAAACCAGACAGAATTAAAGGAGTGCACACTGATTATTGAGAGACTCCAATGTACCATAAAGGGTACATTAAAATATAACTACTGTGTCATAAATTAGAACTTGAAACTACCTTTAATATAGTCATTGCACACTTCATTAACAATGGGAAGACAGGGCAGTGACATGGTTAAAGTGCGCCATTGGGCATTAGGAGAGCTGAACTGCAGGCCTGCGCTCTAGACTGAGAGCTCTGTGAAGGCAGAGGCTAGACCTGCCCAAGGTAGGGATGGTGCCTGCACAGAGCATGGCTCAAAATAATTTTTACAACGAATATCCCAGGTTTGAGTCGCCACTTTGGGCAAGTAAATCACTTTCTCTGAGTCTGTGTCTCCTCATTTGCAAAACAAAGAAGCTAAACTATAAGTCTATAAGGTCCCTTCTTGCTCCAAAATTCTAAGACTGCCAATTTGCTCTCAGAATCCAGAAGAGTTTGTGGATGTAGACAACTGCTACTTTGGTGAACCACAATAAATAAAGCCTCTAGTATTCATACTCTTGTGTAGTCCCCCCTCACATTGTAGGCTTGGCCATGTGAATAGTTTTGACTTGGGACTTTAGCAAGCAAGATATAAGCAGAGGCTTAATAAGTGCTTGCATATTGGGGCTGTTCCCTTGTAACTCTCCCTCTTGGAACCCATGTGCTATGTTATGAGGTCCCTTTTGGAACCCATGTGCCACATGGAGGAGAACAAAGGCATTCTGATGGACAGCCCCAACTGAGCTCCCAGCCAACTGCTAGTCATGTGAAGAAGGATCTTGTACATCACAGTCCAGTTGAGCTCCTAGATGACAGCAGCCCCAGCTGATATCATGTGGAGCAGAAGAACCTCCCAGTTGAACCTAGTCAACCTGTAGAGTCATGAAAGATAATAAAACAATTGTTGTTTAAAGGCACTAAGTTTCAGGGTGGTTCATTATGTAGCAATGGCTAACTGAAATACTAAGACATCACTTAAATGGCTTTGGGCTTTTGTAAAAAGTGAATTGTCCAAGGAAGATTGAATAATGTATATCTTCTCCATGTGAATTTTCCTATACCAAGGAATATTCAAAATATTCCAATTATCTTAAAATAAACTCAAAATACTATAGTAGTGTTCAAAATATTTGTAGTAGATGAAGATGTTTCCTCTTCCTGAAAAATATTTTTCCTCTTTACCTTCTCTTGAGACAGTAAAGTTGTTCAAATGCATAATCAAGTAAAGGTCACAAGGAAATCATATGTGCTATTTAGTCATCCTACTTGACACTTTGTGGGCAGCTCCCAGAACATTCCCTCATCACTGATAATTCATAAAAACAATTATCAAGCAGAGCAAAGACTTAAACATAAGAGTGTAGTAGAGTGTCTGTTAAGGCAGAACTTCACTTTTACCTGATAAAGAAACTATTGACATTCAGAACTAGGGAGAAGAGGGTAAATTTGTATGAGACTATGGACTTTCTTAAAGTAGAGAGATGTATCTGAGTTTTCATTTGTTTATTTTCTCTGTGTGTGTGGTTGTTGTTTTTGGGGTTTTTGTGGGGTTGTTTTTGGCTACTATAATGAAATGGACTTTCTTAAAGTAGAGAGATGTATCTGAGTTTTCGTTTGTTTGTTTTCTCTGTGTGTGTGTGGTTGTTGTTTTTGGGGTTTTTGTGGGGTTGTTTTTGGCTACTATAATGAAATACCATAAACTGGGTAGCTTATAAACAATAGAAATTTATTACTCTTGGGTCTAGAGGTTGGGAAGGTACCAGCAGATTCAGTGTCTGGTGAGAGCCCAATTTCTGGTTCATACACAGCTCTTTCTATCTGTGTCATCACATGATAGAAGGGACAAGGCAGCTCTCTGGTGCCTGCTTTATAAGGGCACTAATCCCATCCCTGTGGACCCCTCCCTCATGACCGAAGGACCCCTCCCTCATGACTGAATTACCTCCCCAAAGACTCCACCTCTTTATACATTCATGTTGGGGATTAGGATTTCAATGTGAATTTGGGGGGTGGGGGACACAAACATTCAGTGCATACAGGATGAGACCCCCAACCTACCAAAATAAAACCAGCATGAGGAATAGAAAGAGGATGAGTCAGGGGAACATTCCCTGTTTGAAGTCAGGTGGTCAAAGGAATAGTGGTTGGGGAAGTGACTGTGTGGATGAATTTTTTTTTAAATCTGTCAAGTTAGATTGCCTGCTCAACTTTGATGTGAAATTCCTCTGGCTAGTCATGGATAAGAGGTGGAGGACAATCTTTCCTCAGACCTTGAAGAACCAACCTGGGTATCAAGGCATCCACCACATTCTTCAAACATTGCCACACTGATACCTCAGGAATCTCATGAGTCAGAGCCTTTTGACCTAGGTTTTGCATTAACACAAGCAGAAACAAGTTTCCAGTGGCAGTTATAATATGCCCTCACCTCTAGGGGACACATCTGAGCTCTGGCCCTAGCTGCAAGACAGACCCTTTGAACACCAAGTCTCCTAAAGATTATCAAGAAAGAGTGAACCAGGGAAGTTGGACATTGTGATGGGTGAGGTGGCTCAGGACATTTAACTGGAATCCTAAATACAGACGTAGTTTTATAATGTATCTCTAAGCTGGTAAACAGGTTGTGTCCAATTTGAGGGCTTCAAAACATCTCTCAGTATATCCAAGATGGGCATAAAATGTAGGTAATATTTACTGAATGCTTCTATATGCCAGGCACTGTTCTAGATTTTTGCAAATATTATTCATTTAATTCTCACATATAATTATTACATAGGTACTTTATAGAAAGGAAGCTGTGAAACGAGGAAGTTATATAACTTTCTCCAGTTTGGCACCAGTAAATAATGAAGCCGAATTCAGACTAAGCCATGCTCTGGACTGAACTACTAAACCACATTTCCTCCCTCTGGACATCCCAAAGGTTGCTGCTTTGCTCCACTGAATTTTAGAGGGCATATCACTAAGGAAGCCTTCAATGGACATGAAGGTGAGGGATAAACATCTACACTTTATGCTCTGCAGCCGTTATCTCAGAGACCTGCTTTCTCTGTATTACTCACTGTCATTTAATTAATATACCAAATAATCTTACCAAGTGAGTATAAAACCTTTTTTAAGCACTTAATCAAACCTAGGATCATAAACCACCTGTCAACACCCTTACTAGAATTTGTCACAATACCACACAGGAGACGAAATCAGTGTTCTTGGTATGTGGTCCTGCTGTGTAGGCAAGGCTCAGAACTCCAGCTCTCCAGTTTCTCCTGGTATGATTCATTTTGCTTAGCGATCTGAAATTCAGCTCCCTACATGCTTTGGGCTGTGCATGTATATTGTTGTTATCAATTAGTAGCAGTATTTGCTATTGATAATAGAACCTCATATTTCTGTCCTTTGGGTGTTTGTGCATGGCTAGTCTTTACAGCCACAGATATGTTTGCACTGACATCACCTTCCCAGGACTATTCCTATGGGTTAAATGATTTGCTTGACAAAAAAAAAAAAAATCATTATCTTATTAACCTTAAATTCTAAGATTTTTCTCTCCTAAAGGTAGGAGCCATGCATTTATAAATGGTGTTTCATTTTTGTCTTTAAAACTGCTTTCTCATTCAAAGTATTGGAGATGGGCAGGGCTAGGAAAGGTTTGGACAGGAGGATGGAGCAGAATAATGAGCAGCTGGGTTCAAATCCTGGTTTTGCTACTTACGATTTGCATTACTTTGTGCAAAGTACTTAATCTTTCTGTACCTCAGTTTTCTGGTCTATAAAATGGGGATATAATAGCACCTACCACACAGGTTGTTGTGAGAATTAATTGAGATAATACATGTAAACTACTTAGAGTGCCTGGCACATAGTGAGCACTCCATAAAAGCTGGCTATTACACTGGGAAATCAGGCAGTAGAATACAATGGGGATTAAATAGAAGAACTAAAACTGATAGAGCCAATCTCTCCTTTCTGTTAGTTTTCTGGGAGAACTTGCATATGGCACCTTCATCAATGAGGGCAACAGCAAGGCCAGCCCAGCCTGGAGGTGTGACCTGCATTTTAATTTCTGAAATCTCCACCCCTGGCCCCAGAGGGCCAAACTCAGCCAAGCCCAACCCCTTCACCCCTCCCTGTGCATTGTGCAAACTCAGCTCAGGGCCACACTCACAGGAGGCCACCCGAGGCAGAACTGCTGCTTAGGCTGCCAGGTTGGCAGTTGGGAAGGCTGACAAGCTTGGTCTGGAAAAGTGGGAGGAAATGGGTGGGGGGAAGAAAGCGGCCAGTGGGACCTGCCCGGTCACTGCACCCTAGGGTGCATTCTGCCCCTCTGGGGACTAACTGGGAAAACCCAACCTGACTGTGAGGCCCGAGGATTGCCATTTCTACTTTTGGTTGTTTGTTCATCATGTCTCTTTGCTTTTTAATTACATGGGTGATGTATGCTTGTTGAAGAAAAATTGTGAAATGACAAAGTAATACAGTAAAAGAAATCTGCTCCTTATCCATCTCCTTTACCTGCAAAAAGAAGCCCAGTTAGCTATGGGGAAAGTTCCTTATTATTCCAGACTTTTGTATACCTTTACCTAAACACACACACACACACGCACACACACACACACAGAATGTTCTCTTCTTACGTAAAAAGGTGAAGGGAAGGACCATACTGTTTACAGGCCCCCTCTCCCACCTTTTTTACTTAAAATCTATCGTGATCACCTTCCCAAGGCAGAACACATAACTCGTATTTACAAACTACATACTCCTCCATTGCATAGGATTCCAATTTTTACTTAATTATTGTCCCCATGGTAGTCATTTTGGTTTTGTTGTCATTGTTTGGTTTTGTCTTCTCCACCACACTTGATGCTCCTGTGAAAATCATCATATCCTCATATATGTATTAGTATTTCTGCAAGAATGAGTCCTAGAAATGCAATTGCTTGGTCATAACATGCATGTATTTTTTTCATTTTATTAGACACTCCAAATTGAAAAGAACCGATTCTTAAAATGTAAACTCTTGTTGAAATTGCTGTTAAAAAGAAAAAGGTGACTGATAAAAATTTTACATTTTAAAGAAAGGGCATTGATGAATACTTCTTTGTTTCAATGTAATATTTTTCTTATTTTAAATATTTTTTTTTAATTCATGCTTTGGAAAATACAATATTAAGATGTCTAAAAAGAAAAAGGTGACTGATAAAAATTTTACATTTTAAAGAAAGGGCATTGATGAATACTTCTTTGTTTCAATGTAATGTTTTTCTTATTTTAAATATTTTTTTTTAATTCATGCTTTGGAAAATACAATATTAAGATGTCCCATGAAGCAAACCACATTTTGCAAACTAAAGCTTACAAGACCACTCAAAGAAAGCAGAGTGAACCATTTACAAAGTGTGCTGCTCAATATTAATATGTGTTCAAAGTTCAGCATTGTCAGTGTCATATTTATTTCTCAGCAGTGGTTCTTAGAGTTATTCTAAAAAGCTGTTTAAGCCCCAAACCAATTTGAATCAGACTCTCCAGGACTGTGGCTTGGGTAACTGAGTTTTAAAATGTTTCCAGGTGATTCTGAAGTATGATGAGGTTGAGAACCACAGCTCTAGTGCTGGCTCATTTTGTAATCTCTGAAATGTTTTTTTTAAAGTAATGCAGCCATTCAATGGCATTGCAATGATAAAAGAACACTAAAGGGCAGTTGTAAGTATAGCATTTTCTGAACTTAGAATTGACAGAATTTATAAAAAGAAATGCAACTTCAAATATTCTTTATTTTCTTGAAACAATCATCATGTAAAAAATAGTTGTTCACGACCAGGATGAGAGTATTTGCGACATGCAGGTTCTAGTAAAACCAAACAATAAAATCAATAAGTTGGAGTGTTGAAAAAAAGATAGAAGGACAACACATGGAACCAGGCAGGGTTTATGCATAGAAGGTGAGTGGAATAGAAATTTTTGAAGCTCAAAGTCATGGGAAAATTGCTTCAATTTTTAAGAATAGATGGGCACTGCCCAATATGAGGCAGATAACAACGTCAGTAAATTATTATTATGGTGATAGTAAAACTACATCATAAGAGATGAAAAAATAAGAGAAGAGATTTTCAGCACAGGAGGTGGTCAGGCCAGAGCCGGCATCGGTTCATGTCAAAGCCAGCAGCAATTCATAAAAGTCATAAAAGGTAACTGTGGAACAGGGACTTGGGAGGAATAATCACAGAATTAAAACCCAGGCCTCTTCTGCATAAGGAATGGATGGGT
Source organism: Galeopterus variegatus (assembly GCF_000696425.1). Classification (NCBI taxonomy): domain Eukaryota; kingdom Metazoa; phylum Chordata; class Mammalia; order Dermoptera; family Cynocephalidae; genus Galeopterus; species Galeopterus variegatus. The sequence continues at coordinate 38,075 of NW_007729573.1, forward strand.
GAGGTGTCCTTTACCTTTTTCTCCCACTAGAATCTTTGTGTCAAATGGAAAATCAAGTAATTTATACCCACAAAAACGACTTTATGCTGTACATGCAGTGAAATTAAGATTTTTATAATAGTTAATGAACACTCCATGCTTCAGATCATTTGGACTATAGCCTGATACTCTATATCTGGCAATTCCTAGGTGATTCAACATTTAGAATTCTGTTTTCTTACAATACTGTGTTCCATACTTCCACCCTTTTTGTTAAGACTGGCATATGTTTATGAGGGTTAGAAAACTCATTTGGTAAAAATCCAAAGATAGAGTCCACCACATTTGAAGAGTGAAATGGCACCTGCAATCCTAAAACTAGAAAACAACAACCGAGACAAGAAAATAGATGATAATGCCATGGGTTTCAGCACCCCTGCTCCTGTTAGGTCCAGGCCCCAGGGCTTACTGGAAGTCAAAGCCATTCAACCTAATTTGAAGAATTAGCCCAAACCCTTGCAAAAGACTTTGTGTGATAGTATATAAAGCAACGTGAATAGTGACATCCAACTACAGCTTTCCAAGACAATCGAGACAGTGGTAGAAGCCCTGGCTAGGAGACAGAACACTCCTTCAGGCATGTGTGTTGTGTGTCGGCCTCGGCATCGCGACATCAAAATAGCCATTTCAATGGTGAAATCATATGTATTGGTTTTTCTGGGACGTTCTTAAAATCTCATAGGCTGCTGTACACATCTTAAAACAAAATTCAGATTTACTGTGATTTTTTTCAATAATTGTATTTTAAGTCATTCTGATAGGGTCTCAGAAGCAAAACAAGAATAGGGTAAGAATAGAATAACGCTACTACAAAAAGGTTGGGAATTTCTGTATTAGAAAAAGTAAGCCAGTGCCGCAGAGAACACTGAGATTAGGCTCCTTCAATGGAGAAAGTTGCCCAGAAGGACGTAGGTAGAAGGAAATACACAGAGAACAAAGCTACACAGAGACCTACTTTTGGTAAAGAAACAAAGTAACTTGGAGGAAGAAAAGTGTCATGGAAAACAGCAGAGAGCTCTGAAGGTAAAAACAAACATGATTCTGATGCACAAAGCAGGAGGGAGCCCATGGCACACATGTAGTAAAAATCTGTTATAACATTTACTAAGAAGCAGAAAAAAGAAAACAGGGCAGCAAAATGTCACATGACATACATTCTAGACAATTTAGCTATGCTGTTTTAGAATTGATTTTTAGTTTTTAATCCAAGTCACTTTGGCATCTCCATTATGAGACCTAAAGAGAAATTAACCTAACAATTGGATTAAAAGTGTTAACAACATAGAAACAAACAGTGATTTTTCCTGTTCCCCAAATTGTGCCCCTCACTGGCTTCAGCCATGAAGCCACTATGGCCCCATCTTGTGTGCAAGGAGTTGCTGGACCACCGCCTCATGAAGACAGTGGTTGCTGGACCACTGTCCAGCACTGTTGTTTCTATGTTGTTCAATCGTTTCTCTAATTTCCCTAACCATAAGGCTGCTCTTTACATTTAAAAACATTAAGACGTGTATTGAATTTCCAAACTCCATGGTCACTCAGTCTTTCAGCATCTCAATACGCCCATGTGTGTTGGCCACCTTTCAGGTAAAAGCCTGTCTTGTAAGTACAAACCTTTCTGACCTTCAGACCAGACTCTTGTTCGAATTTTGTGGACTGGAGATGGTCATTAGACTATGAGTTGGGGGAAAGAATGGAAAGAAGACAGGATGCTCAAGAATCACATTTTGCCCATCTCCCTTTATCATCAAATACCAAACACCTACAAAGATCTTTTGTGTGTCTGAATATGGGGAGGAGGAGAGCAGCTCTGTACCACCAACATCAACCAAATAAGGGAGGAGCGGAGGTAAACTGCCTGGGTGGGTTAGAACAGCTGGCAGAAGACCTGGCTAGGACGTAACATGCTTCCTCTTCCACATTGTTTGTTGCCTTTCCAGTTTCTTCTATTTCAGGAATGGTGGGGTCCCACGTGTCAATCCCTGCTGGGTTGCTAGCACAGCCAGCCAGTTTTTAATCGGGAAAGACACAAGAGGGACCAACAACTATTTCAGCCTTTTTTCTCTAAGTGAACTTTTTTTTTTCCCCTTTCCTTCTGCATTATAGTGCTACGGTACTTTAAACTTCTCCCATCATTAAGCCTTCTCGGGAAAGACACAAGAGGGACCAACAACTATTTCAGCCTTTTTTCTCTAAGTGAACTTTTTTTTTTCCCCCTTTCCTTCTGCATTATAGTGCTACGGTACTTTAAACTTCTCCCATCATTAAGCCTTCTGAGTGAAATATTGAACTGATTAATGTGGCATTTTCCACTAAACTGTTTCAGGAAATGTTGCACCTTACCAGTGGGATGCTTTTGAATAATGTAATCTCCTTCGTATAATTAAAACTAAGTTCTGAAGTTAGTACCTTTTCTCCCTGGAGGCACTCATCAAAATGTCAAGTGTTCCTTCTAGTAGAACTGCAATCCCATAGTACAAACAAATATATTACCCACCACTCCTTACTAGCAAGAGGCCCGTGCTGTATTTTTTGTCACTTCATTTTGAACCTGAGCAAGAAGCATAAGAAATACGGTCACCAAAAGCCATTGGACCCCAGACTCTGAGCCGTGTTCTACACTAGCTGCCTGGTTTGCATTTCCTAATATTTCTTTCAACTATTTGTCTTTAGCAGATGAAATTTTTCTTATTGTGTTGTTATTTACACATAGAAAACTGGTTCTAAAAGTCATTTGCTCTCCTAGAGCTTTTGCTTAGTCTAAAAGGAGCGAAAAGAAAAAAGAAAAGAAAAAAATCAGGGATGCAACGCCCTCTTCTGGCTGAGAAGCACTTAGAGGACCCTGCAGACCTGAGCAGCATTTTGACAGGATTTTTGAACACTGCTTGATAATAATAAATGAATAATCTGCATTATTGTCAAAGTCTGCAATATTGTTGTCCCCATGGCCAGGATATGGTCTGTCCTTGGAGGCTGGTCATAGCTGTCCCTCTTTCGGGAGCTCTGGAGGAGTTAGGTGCTGGACCATTCCCCAGGTGAGCAAGAAGGTAATGAAAGAAATGGTGTCAAAAGCACAGTCCCTATCAGGAACAAGTATTAAGTCCAAGACAATGGTAAGTTCATTCTACAAGTTTAGGAGACTTCTTTTTGAGTGGATATCAGAGAGAACCTGGTATTTCTCACTAATTACTGACTTTCTCTTAAAAAATCTGAAAGGGTGTCAAAGGTTTCCAAATAGCAGTCTATTATTTTCTTATGATTATAACTATTCTAATATTTTGCTTCCCAGAGATTATATAGAGTCTCCCCTAGAGCCTACACCTGGCTTTGAGGAACACCCTCCCCAAATAAAGTGGCCCCGCCGGTCTCCATCTGGGAAGGCGGAGGGAGGAAGTGACAAAAGAAAGCACAGACACTTGGAGGCAGAAGGAGCCCAGCAGGACTTTGAAAGAGAAATATTCAGTGCTGGAACATGCTTACCAAATAATGTTCTCATTCTCTAGAAAACATGCTTCTTTCCTGACTGAAGGCCAGGCTGGCTGCCACTTTCCTGTGCCTGCCAACTAGTCATTAGCAAACAATGAGTGACAGGGCGACTGCGAGAGAAGGAAACGGGCGTGCAGAGCATCAGCTGACGACGAGAGGTGTGCAATGAGATCGAAGTCTCCGCTGTCAGGCTGGATGCTGTCCTCTTCATGGGAGCTTCAGGGCAAAGAAGAGGCATGGCCACATGGCTGGACGGGGGCTCAGGACGGGCTCACATGGGGACACATACACCCGGGGATGTGTGCTGCTGAGGGTGTGTGCAGCTGTAGCAAGCTGGGGCAGGATATTTCCCACACCTAGCCAATAAGGGAAATGCTCAGAGCGAAAATTCAAGAAAGTTGTTTGCAGAGCATCCTTGTTAAAGCTCTTTGGATGACAAGTATCAGAAACTCTCCTTAACATAAGCAAAACAAGAATTTATCAGAAAGAATCCTGGAGTGTCTCACACAACCCAAGGGCAGGAATTATATCGGGGGCTGGACTACGGTGTATCTGAGCTGGGAACTAAAAAGCAGTTCAGAAGCCAGGCAGCTGCCCACCTACTACTTGTCCTCCGGCACCACAAGGTCCCTCACATCTCTGTTTGCTTTGTCCCTGCCTTTTTCTTCTCCCTCTAGTCTGTTTAATGTTTATATAGCCAAACATGGTGGCCACTGCTCCAGAGTTTAATTGTCCTCAGTCCAAATGGCCCATAAAACTGAATAATCTATTCATCTCAATTCCAAACTTCCCCTGTTTTCTAAGCAGCCGTGATCAGAGGGGAAAGTCATGTGCATAGCTATCAGGATTCCCCCTGTGCATGGGGAGACGGTTCTTAGAGAAGGGGATTATGGACTGGGAAGAAGGTCCAGTAATAAACACACTTTCCCACTAACTCTCAATGATCTTGAAGTGCTGCTGATGTGGGTTTAGAACATGGCAAAATAATAAGCAATTCTTGGAAAATAATTTTTACTGAAACTTTACCTGTTTCCAAAAACTTTTTGAAAGGGGGTGGGAGGGAGGAAAGGGCACCAAATTGTATTCTACTATACAAAATAGAAAAGGAAAGATAACTAATTTGGGAGCTAAAGGATCTGAAGACTGTTCCTGGTTCCACCAATGTCTGGCTCTGTGAACAAGTTATGTAACCTCTTAACATAGCCTTCTCATCTACAAATGAGAAATAATAGTAGTTGCCCTGTCTATGTCATACGACTGTATAAGGGGGATGTACTGCTCTACATATAGCAGGGATGAGGACTAAGCAGAGTTTTGGTGTTCCATGGCTAATAATTACAGGTCACATGAAGATCTGGGGCTACGTTACTCCTGGATTCAAGAAAGAAAAATAATGGAGTTGCTCCAATCACCATCAGCCTTACATGAAGAACTCTGGAGGAACTGAGCTATAAATTCCTAGAGAATTAAAACCTGCCAGATCTGGAACACTGGCTGAGGAAATACTTACAACGAGTAATAAAAACAGTGCAGAGAGGGGCCGGCCCGGTGGTGCACTGCTGCAGTGCGCCGCTTGGGAGTGTGGCGACACTCCCGCCGAGGGTTCGGATCCCACATACAGACCAGTTCCCGCTCACTGGCTGAGCAAGGTGCGGGTGCAACACCGAGGGTTGCGATCCCGTTGCCGGTCCCGGTCCGGTACAGGCGTGACACTGAGGGTTGCGATCCGTTGCCGGACACAAAAAAAGACAAAAAGGAAAAAAAAAAAGAAAAAAAACAGTGCAGAGAATAATCTTGGTGGGTGTGATAAGGGAGCTCCCACTCTGGCCCATTGGGTCTGAGATGTGGCAGATCATGTATTTCTGCAAGAACTTAAGGAAGTTACTTAGTCTTTCTGAGATTTTGTGTCTTCAGAATGAGGATGATACTATCAGCACCTAACTCATGAGTATTATTCGAATGGATATGTATTAAAAGAAAGAGAGAGAGGAAGGAAGGAAGGAAGGAAGGAAGGAAGGAAGGAAGGAAGGAAGGAATATGGCAGAGCTGGGACTGGATTGTAGGATGTGACCTTTGTTCAGCAAAGTGATTCAGAAGGACTGAGGGGATACTTTACTAAATTGAGTGGAGACTAATTACTCCCACCCAGGATGTTGCTGACCTGGCTGGCTCGGTGTCCCCTTCCTCCTTCACCCATCCTCATGTGTCTGTTCTTGGAGCTGCATGCTCCAAGAAGATAACCTTCCTAGCAAGAGGACCATTCTTCTGGCAAGTGTATCTTCCCAAGTTTGTTATGAAGATCTAATAAGATAATAGATATAAAAGTGCTTTAAAAATGGTAAAGCACTACCCAAATGTAAGTTATTATAATTATTATGATTAACAATGGCATAAAGGGAAACCATTAAATCAGTCACAAAAATTGGCACATGTACTCAGTACCTAAAAGTAATCAAGCAGGGAGCCTAAAACCAATTTGATAATCTTCTCCTTTCAAGTTCCTTTTCATTAAGCTTTTGTGGGTTTGTGCATCTATAAAATCAGAAGATATATTTGGCTCCAGGCTATTGCTTCCTCAGCTTAATGGAGGAATGCCTTTGATTATTTCTTATCCTGAATCCTTGAAAGGGAAAAATACGTTCATCTCTGGGACACACACCATGCTACCTATCAACTGCTCCAAAGAAATGTCACATCAGAGTTGGCTTCTGATTTCTTCTTTGAGACTCCTTGTAGTGAAGATGGGGAATGTGATTGTCAAAGAGGTGAGAGAAATAGAGAGAGAAAGACAGCGATAAGGACAGAGAGAGACACAGAAAAAGACAGAGACCACGCTATTTTCAATGGGCCATGTCTGCTCACCAGAGATTAAATAAAAGAACAGCAGTCATTCCTGCAGCTAAGCATTACTAGGGGCCCTGAAGTATGATTTATTATATACAAAAACAGGTAAGCAGTACATAAGAACTTCATTCAGGTAGCAACCAGTACAGCCTGAGGTTTTAGGTCAAAGACAGCCTTTTTCAGCAGTAAACAGACTGAAATCCAAATTGGAAGACTGTGATGGAGGACATGGAGGCTTTTCCAGTCAATTTGTATGGGGTGAAGGTAGAAATCAGAAGTCTGTTTAAATGAGTGTAGTAAGGTGGAGCCTTTGATCATCCATAACATTTATATTTCATGAAATAAAAGATGATGGAACCAAAGAGAAGAAAGCATAATTTGTTACTGAATATAAAAAGGATATAAAGACTAGAAAAAGGGAAGGTGATCAGCATTCTGAGAGGAGATAACATTTGCCAGTCCCTAAGTGTAAGTTTGCAAGTTCAAAGCTTAAGAGACTTTTCCCTTAGATTCCTTGCTTGTAATGGGGGTATGTTGATCAATAGAGTTTGTGTTTAGCTACAACTCCTAAGATGATGGCCTTCTATTTACACTCACTAGATTCATAATAATGGCTATTTTAGAATTTATGTCCAAAGAACATAACTCTTATTAAGATAAACAGGAAAGACAAGTAAATAGAAAAATAATCTTATAGAATTAACATCTGAAAAATATAAACCCATGTAACTTATTATACTTTTTTATTGGGCTTTTTAAAATATTGGGATTACTACTCTTTTCCTTATTTTCCTTATGGCATCTAAGAATGAAACTCTCAGATCCCTGTCACAGGAGAAGTGGGAAAATGATAAGCTTTGGAATCAGAAGACCTAGGTTTAAGTTCTAGATGAAGCTAGTTGTGTGTGACCTTGGGAGGTCTGTGATGACTCTATGTATATAAAATGGAGCGACAATACACATCCTTACCACATCAAGGAGCAAATGTATAGAATAGATAAGAATATGTGTGTTAAAGATAAAGAATGCCAGTTCCCACACAGGCAGTAAGCCAGTTTCAGAGATCACAGAATTACAATGGAATGGAACTGGATATCATCCTGTCCTAAGGTTTTTAAACCTTTTAAGATGAGGGACCTTGTCTTAGTCAGCTCAGGCTGCTATAACAAAGTACCACAGATTGGGTGGCTTACAAACAACAGAAATTTACTTTTCACAGTTCTGGATGCTGGAAGTCTTGAGATCAGGGTGATAGCATGGTTTGGTTCTGGTGAGGGCCCTTTTCCCGGTTGCAGACTTTTATGTAGCAGAGAGAACTAGAGAGTTTTCTGGGGTCCTTTTCATAAAGGCACTAATTCCATTCGAGAGGGATCCCAGCTCATGACCTAGGTATGTCCCAAAAGCCCCACTTCCTAATGTCATCACATTGGGGGTTAGAATTTCAACATTTGAATTTGGGAGGGACACAGACATTCACTTCATAACAGAACTTTTCTCAAAATAAAATGATATGTAACAAGTAAAAACCAGGATTGTTTTATTAAATGAAGAAAGGGGAAGGCACCAGACCCAGTTACATTTATACCACAGTGGGCCCCACCACACAGCCCCACCTCCACCACTGGGAGAGGGGAGGATCCAGCCTTAGGTATTACTCAATACACAAATTAAAAACTAACTATTCTGTTTCAATCTCCTTAAATTACAGTTGGGAAACTGAGGTCACAGAGTGGGTTACGATCAGCTCTGCTATAAAATGTTTCTAAAACACCAATTAGCTTATACATGATTGGTATATAGGGAATCATATTTGTAAACTATGGAAGCTGTGTTAGTTTGTACATGTTTTTTCTGAGATAAGGGGGGCCAGAATATCAGGAGGAAATAAAAGAAAAAGCCCTCAGCTCAGTTGCTGTGCAGGAAGGAGCCCTTTTAGCTCTGTTAAAAACTGATAAATAAAAATTAGTACCTGTATGGCTCTCAGCTTGTGGTGGGATGTGTTTTTTCCCATGCCCACCTTAATAGCAGCCCCACTAGTTCAGAGCTCAACTTCCATCTACATTATCTCAATGCCCCATGTTTTAGTCTGTTTTGTGTTGCTATAACAGAAATACCTGAGACTGGGTAATTTATAAGGAAAAGAGGTTGATTTGGCTTACGATTCTGGGACAGCTGCATCTGGCATGGGCCTCAGGCTGCTTCTACTCATGGAGGAAAGTGGCAGGCAGCTGGTGAGTACAAGCAGATCACATGGTGAGAGGAAGCAAGAGAGAGAGAGAGAAGGTGCCAGGGTCTTTTTAAGCAACAAGCTCTCGTGGGAACTAATAAAGCGAGAACTCACTCATTAATCCCCCCTCCCTCAAGGAGAGCATTAATCCATTCATGAGGGATCCACCCCCATGACTCAATCAGTTTCCAACACTGCCACATTGGAGATCAAATTTCCACATGAGTTTTGGAGGGGACAACACATCCAAACTCCATCACCCCCAAATCAGCATTTCCACTCTAGTTTTTGTGTTTTGATTTTTTTTAATATCCCTGATACAGCCTCTGGACATGCTAAATTACCTGGATTTTACCAAGAGTCTCCAAAAGTACTGCATTAATTCTGCTCGGGCTGCCAGAACAAAATACTACGGCTGGGTGGCTTAAATAGCAGAAATTTGTTTCCTCACAGCTCTGGTGGCTGGAAGTCCAAGATCAAGGTGCCCACAGGTTTGATTTCTGGCTTGCAAACAGCTTCCTTCTCTCTGCATACTCACCTGATCTTTTCTCTGTGTTTGAGTGGAGAGAATGTCTCTTTGTCTTTTTATAAGGACACTAGTTCTATTGGATTAAGGCCTCAGACCCCATCCTTATGACTTCATTTAACCTTAATTACCTCCTTAAATGTCCTGTCTCTAAATACAGTCACATTAGGGGTTAGGGCTTCAACATATAAATTTGGAGGGACACAATTCATCCCATAACAGGTACCAATTGTGTTTTTGTTAGTGTTCTTGCTAGTGTTGCATAAGTTTTGAGTGCTCATACCTAACCCTATTTTTCCCACAGGGTTAAAATGATATTTTAAAATGCCCAGTGTTGGTAAATATATGAGCAAATGGTTACTTTCTCTTACACTTCTAGTAATAAAATAAAATAAAATTGGTACAACCCTTAGGAACGTAAACTTAATAATACATATCAAAAGCCTAAAAATTTTGCATATCCCTTAACTCAGACATTTTATTTCTAGTCATTTATCCTAAAGAAATACCAAACTGCAGCTTCCAGAACATTTGCCATAACATTAAAATTTAGAAAAATTGGAAGTACTCGTAACAATAGGGACTGGTACTTCACATGATAAAATGCTATAAAGATATTAATATAATAATGTAGAATATAGAACATGAAAATATAGATTTTATACAATAGGCAAATAAAAATGAGTAAAATATTATATAAATGATAGCCTATATGAGCCTATTTTTACTAAAATATTACATTGTAAGTTACGGATAGAAGAAATGTTTTAAAAATTACCTCTGGGTGGTAAGATTAAGGCTGATATTTATTTTCTTTTTTCTTTTTACTTTTATTTTCCACAATGAACAAGCATCACATTTGTAAAATGAATATGCATATATATGTTTGTATTTAAGCTGTAGGAGGAATAGAACCTGTAAGGTAAATTAGAGCCTTTATCTAAAGTGATCAGGTACCTCCATTACCCATGTTTTAGAATCCTCTGCAGGATATGAATTCCCTGAAGAGTATTTTCCTTCCTGCAGATGAGAAAGCACCAAAGGGATTACAACAACAATACAAATCTGTTCCTAGATAAAGAGTCTTTGTTAAACAACAAGTCCACTCTGTCTTCCCTTTCTCTCCATCTTCCCTAAAATCAAGGAAAGAGAAGGGGGACCAACAATACAACTACACAGTAACACTTTCCTAACAGAATATTTTCTGCCAAGGAACAGCCTTAGGTCTGTTCTGAAAGGTGATTTTAAAAATTAGCATCATTCTTGTCAAGTAAAGATAGCCTTTCCTTGGGAGACTCGAACAGTTCCTTCAGAGTGGTTCCGGTCCCTAAGGCAAATATATATCTAGGCACTTTGGTGGAGAGTATTTACCAGTGAGAATATCGATACCCAGGTACACATACCGTATGTGTTTTGCTGCAAATGTTTTCCCAGTAAACAAGAATGGAGCCATCAAAAAAAAAAAAAGGGTACGTTAATTTTAAATCAATTAAATTCAAACAGAAATGTTTCCTTTGGGTATAATTGCCTTTTGGTGAGCACACTAATTTTGGAGACTTATATTATTTACCCACAAAATTGTTTTTGAAGTATCTGTGGTGTTGAGAAATTGAAGTCAAACTGGTCTTTCCTACAGCTCCTTCCCAGGCCATGAATTATTGAGAGCAGAATTTAATGGGGCCATTATTGCTCATCACTTGTTCTACTTGATACACATGCATACTTGATCACTGTTATATAATATTGCTTCCTATGTAATGTTCATTGATGTGAAAGGGGGTAACCAGGAAATCAGGAAGCACATGGTTCTGTGGGTCCCACTTCCAGTTCACATTCAGGCTTCTAGAGAAGGAAATGTATCAAGATCAGCTGGCCAGGATATCCATCTGGGCAAGAGAATAGACTCTGAAACTCTGGGTGCTGTCCAAAAGAGGGATATTCAGCCTGACCTCATCAAAAATGTGCCTCTGACCCTGAGTAGCCTCCATGCCTGGGGCCACATGGGAAGGGAGTGGTAGCCGAGCTTGAGTTCCTGCCAGCCCAGCTCAATCAAAGGGAGGATCACAGTCTCTAGCCTTCAGAGAAGGAAATGTTGGATCACTTCCAAGGAAAGAAAATCTCCCAGAGATGACAACTATAGCTCAGCATCTTAAACAAACTCATCAACATGGTATAAGGATCCCTACAAACACTGTTTACCTGCCAATGCACGAGTCACCAACATCTAGTATTTTTGGTTTAGATTTGCTGTCATGGTTTTTGTTATTATCTAGGGTGAGCTATTGGACTAAAAGCAATTTGGATATTGTCTCCCTCCATGGGGTTCTGCAGCCAAAAGGAGATTGATGAAAAGCAGGGGTTTGGGGTGAGTGACTCCAACATCGCCTTTCTCAGAGCAATACAAATGATAAGGCTGTTACTTGAGAAAACAACAGGCCCTGAGAGTGATTTCATTGTCTCTGATGGGGAAGGGTGAATATAAACATTGAGTACAGTTCATGACATTGGGGAGTGACTGATGACGGGATGGAACAGAGTTGTTTCCTCGTAAGGATTTCTCAATGTTTCCAGCAGCTGTATTTTTATACAGTCCAGGAAGCATCAAAGCAACTTAGTGGTAGTCCTTGACATTGGTAGAGCACTTTAAATTTTATCGAACACTTTAACACACACTATCAAAATTGATCCTCAGATTTACAACAGAAAGGTGGGGCAAGTACTCCTATTTTACTAATAATTAGCTGAAGTCAGAGAGATAAGTTAATTGCCTCCGTTTACCCAGCCAGGAAGGTTACTTCCAAAACACCACCATGACCACTCATAGAGTGGTAGTCAGGATACCGGATGACCATTATTTGTTTCTAACCAACTAGTTAGTGAACATGTGTTATCTCACTTTCCCTTTTTATACATTGAGATTATTAATAATAACGTAGCAAGTTCTCATTTAAAATAAGGGTTGCATGACCAAAACCTGGCAACATTTTTAAAGCCTGTCAGGATAAATTAGAAGCTGCCGTGATACTTTAACCTATTTTGTTAAAGCCCCATGAGAATGTTACAAGAACAGCAACCACCAACTGAAAGGTGACCCCACACACAATTTCCAGCCACATCTTAATAGAAGGGGCTCCAGCTTCATTCTGAGGGAAGATAAATCTCAACTTAATGCTGGATTTATCTCTATAAATACTTTTGTAAAACCTAGTAAAAATTATTTACAAATAACAATACCACCTTGCATGTGTAAATTGCATTAGCAACAACCATGTGATTTTATGTACATGATTTAATCTCATCTTCATCCCACCCTTGAGGGTAGGCAGAGATGAACATTCTCACCACCTGCCACTGGAGCCCCACTGGGAAGGTGAGCACATTAGGACCAAGAGAGATCAGGTGTGGTGCCTGGGGCACACATTACACTTGGAGTTGACAAACCTCAGCTTGAATAGCAGGACTACACTTGCTGGTATAAAGGACTAGGAGCAAGTTTTGAATCTTCTTGAGACTCTAGGAAAAAATTAGTGAAATTACAAGAGGGGCCAGTTACTAACCAGCTGTCTCTCAGTCCTGCATTCACCCTCCTTTCTGCTGCCTAAACCTGCAGCTAGAAACCTACAACCCATATTTCCCAGGCTCCCTCGCCTCTGACTTCCTGTTAGTGCAAGATGAGAGGGTAGGAGAGGGGAAAAGATTTTCTTCTTCCTTGCTCTGGCAGCATCTCTGGAGGTGGCTGCCGCCCTGCTGTGACTTGAATTCCTGCGGTGGGGCTTCTCTCCGGTGGCGCTTCTCTCCATGGTTCCAGCCCAGCAGCAAGTGGTGCTTCTGGACTCTGGTAACGTGACTTCCTCCCTCGTGCTCCCTCATCCTTGGAAGTGACACTGATTCTTGAAGTGACTAATTTCTGCGTATGACATCCTCTTTATAACTGCTCTCTCCCCCAGCACCTAATCCTCCCATTTGCTCTTATAGACCAATGAAAATATGTGTAACCAATTTCTTGTATCAAATTTCTTCTCTTTGATTGAATCCCCGTATTGGCCAGCCAACCAAAAAAAAAAAAAAATCAAATTTCTTCTGTTTGAATTATCTAGAGTTGGCTCAATTTTTCTGTGCTCCTTGACTAATATACAAAAGAGCCTAAAACAAGAATTGCCTCACAGTGTGTAGACATCAAAACAATTAAAAATTAAAAGACCTGCCAATATTGTATGTTGAGAACCGAAAGCGTAATTGACTCTCCCATCGCCCTAACACTGGAGCTTTGTGTTAGGTGCAATAGCTGTATGCGAATTGTCTCCAATCACAAAATGCTTCCAAATACCAAGAAGTTTAAGATTTTTTTTTAAATGATGCATGCACTGATTTAATGTAATTTCCAAAACAGGGATGATAAAAATACTGACCTACCTCGTAGAGCTGGTTGGAACAACTAATTAGCTCTCATAAAAACACTTCAACCACCTAAAGTACCTCATAAAAGTTTATTATGAGTAGTAATACTAACAGTTAAATATATAATGACGGGCATCAAATGGGCACGCTCCACAAGCTGATGGTCTTTTAAATTCTCTTTACGATCTCACTGTTGTTTAGCAGTTCATATGTTGAAATCTCTTCACAGCTGTAAATTAGTTAATCCCCATGACACTCACTCCTGAGAGATAGGTCAGTATCATTTTCTATTACTATGGCAACAAATCATATGTAAATGCCCAATGGTAGAAGGTGGAGATGAGAAACAAGAAAGGTTAAGTGACTTGTTTAAGACCACACATCAAGTAGGTGGCAAGGTCGAGTTTAAAATGCACTAGAGTCCACCTGGATGACACTGAGGGGATTATTGACATTCATTTGCCTAGAAATTCAGTGGAACAGAAAATATCAATATGGTCTACATCTGGGAACAAAATATGAACAATTACAATTTGCAGGCATATAATTAAGTGACCATATTTGGAGGGGATTACTGACATTCATTTGCCTAGAAATTCAGTGGAACAGAAAATATCAATATGGTCGACATCTGGGAACAAAATATGAACAATTACAATTTGCAGGCATATAATTAAGTGACCATATTTTGTTCGTCCATTGATGAGAGGCAGTAGCCGTATGGTGTGGATTCTGAACACATACTGTTCAGATTCATACCCAGCCAGCCTCTGCCACAAGCTTGCTGTGCAGACTTGGGCTAGTTACTTCATTTCTCTGAACCTCAGTTTCAGATCCTAATAGTAGTAAAACATAGCTAATAATAGGATCTACTTCACATGCTTACTATGAGGATTTGATGTAAAGCACTTAGAACATGGCCAAGTAGATAATATTCAATAAGTGTCCGCTATTATTAGATAGGTCCTATTACACAAGGAATACAAAGGTACTTCCAAAGGTTCATGGAAAAATGGAATTAAAAGATAATACTAATCTTTCCATGAACTTTTTGAAGGCCCCTTGTATTTATTGCTTTCCAGCAATGTTGCATCATGTACAGAGATACTTAAGACACAATTCCTGCTTTCAAGAAGCTTTCAGTATGATAGCTTTGTGAAATGTGTAACTTACCAAATCACATAAGGGGGATGAGTGATATGGACTGTAGTGCAAGGCTACGTGTTTTCAAAGCAAATAATGTGATTCCTCAATTCTCTGATAGTGCTCAGTCTGCTCCCTTCTTCACCTGTCCTCAGGTTTCTGTTTCCATTTAATTAATTTTATTTACACTTTTGTAAAAAGGAAGAACACAAGTAAATAGCAACTAAAAGTTTCCATGGGCTCTCTGCTCCTCCCCATTCCACACAGCTGCGTCCTCTCGCACAGTGCCAGCCGCGTCCCCGAGACATGATGGTGAAGGTCGGAGTAAACAGATTTGGCCGTATTGGGTGCCTGGTCACCAGGGCTGCTTTTAACTCTGGCAAAGTGCATATTGTCACCATCAATGGCCCCTTCATTGACCTCAACTACATGGTCTACATGTTCCAGTATGATTCCACCCATGGAAAGTTCCATGGCACAGTCAAGGCAGAGAACAGGAAGCTTGTCATCAACAGAAAGACCATCACCATCTTCCTGGAGTGAGATCCTGCCAGCATCAAATGGGGTGATGCTGGTGCTGAATATGTCATGGAGTCCATTGGTGCCTTCACGACTTTGGAGAAGGTGGGGGCTCACTTGAAGGGTGTAGCCAAAGGGCTCATCATCTCTGCCCCTTCTGCTGATGCCCCCATGTTCATGATGAGTGTGAACCATAAGACATAGGAAAACACACACACAATCATCAGCAATGCCTCCTGCACCACCAACTGCTTAGCCTCCCTGGCCAAGGTTAACCATGACAACTTTGGTATTATGGAAGGACTCATGACCACAGTCCATGCTGTCATTGCCACCCAGAAGACAGTGGATGGCCCCTCCAGGAAACTGTGGGGCAATGGCCGTGGGACTCTCCAGAACATCATCCCTGCATCTACCGGTGCTGCCAAGGCTATGGGCAAAGTCATCCCTCAGCTGAATGGGAAGCTCACTGGCATGGTCTTCCATGTCCCCACTGCCAACCTGTCGGTCGTGGATCTGACCTGCCATCTGGAGAAAGCTGCCAGATATGAAGACATCAAGAAGGTGGTGAAGAAGGCATTGGAGGGCCCCCTGAAGGGCATCCTGGGCTACACTGAGGACCAGGTTGTCTCCACCAACTTCAACAGTGATGCACACTCTTTCAACTTCAACTCAGGGGCTGGCATTGCCCTCAATGATCACTTTGTCAAGCTCATTTCCTGGAATGACAACAAATATGGCTAGCGCAAGAGGGTGGTGGACCTTATGGTCCACATGTCTTCCAAGGAGTAAGAGCCCCCAGCACCACCAGCCCCAGCAAGAGCACAAGAGGAAGAGAGAGGCCCTCAGCTGCTGGGGAGTCCCTGTCCCAATTCAGTCCCCCAATACACTGAGGATGTCCCCTCCTTGGCACAGTTTTCATCCCAGACCCCCTGAAGAATGGGAAGAACTTAGGGAGCCCTACCTTGTCATGTACCATCGATAAAAGTCCCTTGTAAGCAAAAATAAAAAAGTTTCCATGTGTTAGGGAATATCATGGGTGCTGGGAAGAAAGCAGGGTCATTTCTGGCTGATGTGTTTAGGCAAGAGTGGTACTTGAATTTGGTCTTAATGGGTAAGTCTGATTTTAAAACCCCAAGATGATTGTGAGAATTAATGCAGGAGCCATGAAGGTGGGTGGAAGGAGTGGGCAGGCAGACAGAAACAATGGATACCAGAGCTTGATGAAGGAAGGATGAAAGGGTGTTTATTGAACCTGCTATGATCCAGCAACTGTGTTAACCCCTTAAGTTGCTTTAAAAAGGTCACAAAACTGGTAACTGATCCAGCTGGGACTGAAATCAATTCTTGTATTCTGAGTTCGAAGCAATCAAAGAGAACCATTGATGACTTTTTAAGAGTGGAGAAAGTGACACAAATATGGACTTTTTGCAAGATTACTCTGGGTATCGTATTTAGAGAGGATTGAATAGACAGTCTGGAAAAAGCCAGATAGGGGAGTTTACAAAATGTGAGGAATGATCAAAGTTGCAATAGAATCATGATGGAATACTGGAAGAGAAAGGATGTGGGGTGGGGGGAGCTTCCCAGTGATTCTCAGTTCTAGCTTTATAATGTGATGACCTGGAGATATCTTAAAAACTACTAATGCATAAGCTCATTGATTGTATATATAATAGGTGGGAGTCAAAGGATACTGTTTAAAGCTTATACTAAAAAGGAAACTGGATAGAAAAAGTTAAAGAACAGAAGGCTAAGGACATTTTTTTATACTGGAGATATCTTAAAAACTACTAATGCATAAGCTCATTGATTGTATATATAATAGGTGGGAGTCAAAGGATACTGTTTAAAGCTGATACTAAAAAGGAAACTGGATAGAAAAAGTTAAAGAACAGAAGGCTAAGGACATTTTTTTATTTTGACAAAAAAACACATCATAAAATTTACCATCTTAACCATTTTTAAGTGTACAGTTTAGTAGTGTTAAGTATATTCACATTGTTGTGAAACAGATCTCCAGAACCTTTTCATCTTGCAGAACTGAAATTCTATGTCCATCTGTAGTGGATTGAATTATGTCCCCCCAAGACTCCCTGAAGCTGGAATTGTGTCCCCCAAGTTTATGTAGAAACTTAGCCCCCACTGTGACTGTTAAAAGGTTGGGAAATCCTATTATGGTAATTGAAAGGTGTGGGCTTGAAGAGGTGATTGGATTGTAGGACCATGCAGTAGAGAATGGATTAAAAATGGTGGTCAAGGGCTGGTTCTGAGGGGTTTAAAAGAGGAGAGTCTTTCTCTGCTCTCTCTGCCCTCTCTTCTTCCACCATCTTGCAATGTGAGACTCCTGGGTCACTGTCACCATCACCAGATGGACTTTGGACTTCACAGCCTCAGTAAGCAATAAACTGTAAGCAATAAATTTCATTTTCTTTATAAATCACCCAGTTTCAGGTATTTTGTTATAAGCAACAAAAATGGACTAATACACCATTAAACAACAACTCCTCTTTCCCTGTAGCCCCTGGTAATCACCATTCTACTTTTTATATCTATGAATTTGACTACTTTAGATGCCTCATATAATTGGAAACTTATAGTATTTGTCTTTTTGTGACTGGCCTATTTCACTTAGCATAATGTTCTTAAGGTTTGTCCATGTTGCAGCATGTGACAGAATTTCATTCCTTTTTAAGGCTGCATAATATTCCACTGTATAAAAATATACCACATTTTGTTTATCCATTCATTGTCAATGAACATTTGGGTTGCTTCTACCTCTTGGCTATTTTAAATAGTGCTCCTCTCAATGTGAGTGTATAAATAGGTCTTTGAGACCCTGCTTTCAATTATTTTGGATATATATCCAGAAGTGGGATTGCTGAATCATATGATAGTCCTATTTTCAATTTTTTGAGGAACCACTATACTATTTTCCACAGCAGTTGCACAATTTCACAATCCCACCAACAATGCAAAAGGCTCCAAATTTTCCACATTCCGATCAACACTTATTATTTTATGTTTTTGTGATAGTAGCCACCCTAATGGGTATGACTAAGGACATTTTTAAAAGGTCTAAAATCAAGGATAACCTCTAAAATGAAAATATAAATCATTCTAAATATCAAAATAATTAAAAAATCAAAAAGAAAACAAATTATGTAAAGAAACACAGCAAATGTAGCATAACAAACATAATAATAACAAAATAATACGGCAGAGTTAAGACCAACACATCAGCTTTGTTAATAAATATGTACAGACTTAACTTACTTGCTAAAAGATTTTCTATATTGCTCACAAACTAGACCTGGCTATATGCTCTATACCAGAAACATACTTAATACTAAGTAATTCAGAAAGGCTGAAAGTGAAGAAATAGGCAAAGATTTTCGAGGCAAATGGAAACAATAAAAAAGCAGGGACTGCAATCCTGATATCATGACTTACGTCCCTGGTGGGAAAGCAAACAGGTTAAATTCCTGATTTTGGTAACGTACTGTGGTTATAAAAGAGAATGTTTCTATTCTTAGGAAATACGTACTGAAGAACACTTAGGGGAATAGCAGTTACTCTCAAAAGGTTCAGAAAAAAAAAGTGAGAGAGAATGATAGACTATATGATGCAAAATGTAGACAATTGGTGAATCAAGGGTGTGTGTGAGTTATTTGTCCTTTTCTTACAACTTTTCTGTAAGTTTAAAATTTTATCAAAACAAAGAGTTTTTTAAAATAATGGCCAGATCTAACTTCCCAGAAATTCTAATTCTCTTAGTCTCGAATTGAGCCAGGACTGAAGTAGATGTTAAAGCTCTCCAGGTGATTCTAATATGCATTCGAGGTTGAGAACCACTAGACTAATCAATCCATGGGACTTGGTTGCTGCTTGGATGTGTGTGGAAACAGAAAGAGAGAAATCAAGGAAGACTGTTGTAGGCTGAAAAATGGCCCCCAAAGATATCCATGTGATTAAGTTGTGGATCTTGAGACCAGGAGATGATCCTGGATTACCTGGGTAGAACCTAAATGTAACTGCAAGTGCTTTATAAGAGGAAGGCAGAGGGAGATTCTGTCTACAGAAGAGAAAGAAGATGTGACAAGGGAAGAAAAAGGTTGAAATGATGCGGCCATGGGCCAAGGAACACGGGCAGCCACCAGAAACCGGAAGAGGCATGGAGCAGATTCTCTCCTGGAGCCTCCAGAAAAAGCCAGACCTTGATTTTACACCTTAACTTTAACACCGTGAGACTCTTCCAACTTTTCACCTCCAGAACAGAGAATAAATTTATGTTGTTTTAAGCCACCAACTTTGTGGTAATTTGTTGCAGCAGCAATAGAAAACTAATACAAAGACTCAAATGTTTTAGAGGTAAAGGGACAAAAATGGTCTCCAAACATGAACAGATGTATGACCTGTTCAAGAGGGTGAGTTTTCTACCCATTCATTTTCAAAACCCTGGAAAAAAACAGGAAAGTGGGTAATCGGTTGTCTTAGTTTGGGCTGCTACAATAAAGTACCATATACTGAGTGACTCATAAACAACAGAAATTTCTCACAGTTCTGGAGGCTTAAAGTTCGAGCTCAGGGTGCCAGCATGTTCGAGTCTGATACAGGTTGCAGATTGCCAGCTTCTTGTTTTATCCTCACATGGCAGAAAGAGAGCAAGAGAGCTCTCTGGGATCGTTTATATAAGGGCACTAATCCCATTCATGAGGGCTCCACCCTCATGACCTATGTACTTCCCAAAGGCTTCATCTCCTAATACCATCATGTTGGGGCTTAGGATTTCAACATATGAAATTTGGGGAGACACAAACATTCAGTCTATTGCACTGATGGGTGAGTGATTTCAACAGATTTCTGGAAGATGTAAAGTGGACGAGAGCCTGCTGATAGATGAAACAGAGACATGGAACCACAACCCAAAACCTCCAGTTGAGGGGGTTGTAGAGAAGGTGGAATCTGATCTGCCCAGATTAGGCCCTGCAAGTCTCCAAGCTGAAAGCAGGCCTGTAAGACAGAGGGGAAAGTTAAAGTGTTGAGCTATCAAGGAGGATTCTTTGAATGTCTGTACATAATACAGTTATGTCAGGGAGGACCATCTCCCCTTCCCTTCCACTTCTTACAGGCAGCACAGCATTTATCCCCCTGAAAATTCTGGAGAGTTCCTCCAAGGAAATTGAACAAACTATTCATTGGATGAAGCGAAGGCTCTGTGTTGGGTTTTTTTGCCCAGAGATATCTTCGCCGTTCTGACCTGAGGAGAAGCTCCCAGCACATTCACCCCAGAGCTAAGCCTGCCAGTGATGCACCCCCAACCTGTCCATACATGGTGATCAAGCAGAAGGCCTTCTCCTGTAGCACAAAGGAAATTCATATCAGCTACTTAGTCCTTTACTATTAAATACAAAGTAGCAATATGAATCCATTAGAACCCAGGGGAATAGGCAACAGAAACAACAATCAAAAGATGTTTAAGAAATTCCTGGTTCAATCTTGAAGCATTCTATGACTTTCAGCAATTGTTGCAAAGTAAAGGAAGAGAAACCCTTTGACCTTGAAGCTACAACCATTGTACCTTGAGTGTCCCAGAGGACATTTCATTAGGCTCATAAAGAAGGAAATACAATCTTGATGTACAACTTGGCTTTGCAGTGAACACTACTCACATAGTCATAATAATATAAATGCTGTTTCTGGTTTTCATTCTATAGCAAAAATTTCTATAGTTTCAGGACAGATGTTTCAGCACCCTCTTGACAATGTAAAAGCTAAGATATGGCTGAGATGAGGTGGGAGTTGACAGGGAGAAGTGCTATAGAAATATGCAATAAAGTGGATAAAATGAGAAATAGAGAGGTATAAATATGATGCCTAATATCGTAATGCAATCTAATAAAATAACAATGTAAAGATCAAATACTGCAAGGGTGGAGAGCTGGGGTGTAATATAAGTGAGTTAAGTCCTTGTCTTTCATGACTGAGAGTCAACATATATTGTCTAAAGTTAAAAAAAATAAGAAATGGAAGTACATTATTTAGAAGTACAGAGGTAATCATTAGAAGGCCTGAACATGAAAGAGGTTGCCTCTGGAGAATGGGGCTGGGATGGAGAAAGGGAATTTGAGACTGCTGCTTTTCATCATAAATTCTTCTGTTCTATGTGATTTTTTTTTTACCACACAATTGTATTTCTCTAATAAACATAAGTTTTAAAAATGATAAAGTATGAGGGACATAATAGATTCTCAATTATTGGCAGTCTAGTGTTATTTTCCATATTATTCAGTATCTTATATTACCTTGGGGCCATTATTTAAGGACTGGTCATGGTAACATACTATTATAGAGAGCATTTGGAGACTCTATAGTTAATTACTGTAGTCTTATGTTAATAAAGGGGGTATGGGAAAGAAAGAGGAGGAGAAAGGGAAAAGGATATCATTTGAAAAGTCAAGATAGAAGAGCTGTAGAGAGAATCAAGTTGCTGGGGTCAGATTCAGAACTGGTGAATTGTCTCGATTTCCAACAGGAAGTCGAGCTTTGGAGAGCAGTCAAAGCCCAGAGATACCGTTTGGGGTCTCATTCACATAGACCAGTGAACTCTTTTTTTTTTTTTTTTTTTTTTTTTTTGTTTTTTT